>NC_056735.1:1542405692-1542538192 GCF_019279795.1 Protopterus annectens
TTTAGGACCATGCAAGCATGCATGTGTTGTATAATTCACCTTCCTGATTGTATTAAATTATATTCCTTGTATAATACAGCACCACTTAATAGTGTGTTTTAAATTTGTAGTTTTGAATATTTTCCAGTAAGCAAGGAAACAAAATATATGAAGCAATAATGACAAAACTACCCATTTTAAAATATTTCAACCATAAAAGGCCATTCAATATCAATCTGCAGAAGTAAGTCATCTAAATAATTTTACATTAAAGAGGAAAGATGTTACTGCTAGCAAATGACTTTATATTTCAATGTTTCATTTAGAAATTCTGTGCCTGTTGCCCTTAAAGAACAAATTGCCTAGATTACATAAAAAAATGGTAATATTGTGATAGGGAATGGATGGCTAACTTACATCAAGTTCGTAGTTATTAGGCATCTCATCCAAAGGAGGGTGCACTCAGGACTGCAGTGCCCTCCCACATAAAGTATAATACAGTATCAGTAATCCAACTACATGCTGTGGAAGTATAACCAACAGCTTCTGCATCAAAAGCAACTATGCTACCTGTTCTGCTAGTAACACTGCTTTCAAAAACAGTGAAAACCATTTGCTAAGCAAAACAGTTGCACATTAAAAACAGACTTAGCATGAGCAGCAATAAACTTTTCTTCCCTTGAAGTTCACAATTACTTGAAAATGCACTGAAGTTCACAATTTCTTGAAAATACACTGAATCTCACAATTCCTTGCAAATGCACTGAAACTCATTCCCTTGAGAATGCACTTTGAATGTTCAAAAAGTAATTTATGGCACAAATGCAGCCCTACAGGAATGTTTGTGATGTTTAAATCTCATGTACGGACAAGAAATAGAAGAAGCAGGAGGTGTGTGGATTGACATACATAGGGACTCACAGACACAAATGGCATTCATTCTCTTAAACACCATTAAAGAAGAAATATAAATTTTTGTTTTTTAGTAAAAACTAAATGTTGGAGCAGCTCTCCCAGCCAGTGGCCCCCCTTACAGCCAGTGGGGGCCCCCTCCCAACCCGTGAGCCCACTCTACCCATTTCTTTAATTTAGCTTAGTTTAGTTTAGCTTAGCTTAGCTTAACTTAGCTTGGGTTACATGAGCAGGCTGGTCCAAAGACCCTCTGTCATCTATAGCATGCTATAGGACAGTCAGAAAAGAAATTAGAAATGCTGAAAAAATTACAGATATTCCAACAAAACAAATGGAGGTTTCTAAAGTCTACCACAAAGTTCAATACTGTGGAACCAGCAGAGTTGTGAACTTAAGCAGAGCCTATTCAACACTTACCACAAAATACAGTTATTCTAAAGACACTATCCAAAGGATAGCATCATTTTTCACAGTTACATTTGGATTGATTATGACAACAAGTAAGTAGTTTACATATAAACAGATAGTTGCAGGAAAAAGTCTTGATGAACAGTGCCAGAGCAGTCCATACCTTTGGGCCCAGAAGAATAGGATGGCCCAAGTGAGTGAGTTTCAAATGGGATTAAGGACAACATTTCTGGAGTGGTACTACAGATGCAATCAGTATAGAGTTGGGTTTAATAGGGATCTGAGGTGGGCATTGTTTTAGACACAGAACAGGTTAGATCAATGATAAATAGACTAGGTTCCACTTTGATAAATTACATTTTTTTTGCTGGTGTTCCAATCTACACAATGTTTCTTAAAATGACAAAATGAGAGATCAAGTGTCATAGGTTTAATAGAATTCAAAGGAGTTTCAAAGCAATTTTGTCACACAATCAACACCTTGCCTATACCTACCCTCAGACTATACCCTTTTTTCCAAGAGGTCTAGGCTACATGGTCTCAGGATAAATTTGAGAGTACACAGTCAGTTATCCAGTTTCTATTGATAGGTTCATATGTAAGTACAAAACTAGCTACCCTTGAGGGCTATTTTATGCCTATCCAATTCTACATTTGCTGCTTGAATTAACCTATCCCATTTAGTGATAGATTGGCCCTACCCATTCTGTGATTAATAATCATATATTACACTTAGTAAGAATAACCAGGATTATACCATAGAAAACTTGAGGGGACTCATGCATGGGATAAAGCATTTAAGAACTGTCTGTGTTCATTAGTAATACAAAAATCAGTCCTGGGCTGAATTTTATGATTCCCATCCATAGATCTAAGTTACTCTTGATTATGTACAGAGAGCTTTGCTATACATGAATAGTTATTCTGTTCCAGTGTAGTAATATCCTCTATGAGATAAACCTGTCCCTTCATGCCATTCTGTTGATGTTGTAGAAGAGGGTTAGATCACTAGAAGGAGTATTTCTGATGCTGTTTGACTTGCTGATATGCAGTAAGTCTATTAGTTTTGGGTATGAGGAGGCATTTTATGTCAGACACAGGTCACCTCTTAGATGTCTGTAAAATACCAAGTATAGTGACAGAGCTTTGAGTTGGTCCGCGTAGGATATATTGCTTAGACCTTGTTTCATTTTAGTAATTTATCTCTGTGAGGCATTCCAATCACTGTATGCATCTGAACAAATACATACCAAAGGGAACATTATACTCAATGATTGTCCTAATGAGGATTGAGTACAGGGGATCAATGACATCCCTAGATCTAGACACAATCCCTTTGTTTATAAGATGTGCATTATAGAATAACTTTTTATGACAATGGATACATGTTGGTGAAAAGTTAAGTCACAGCCCTCATAAACTCCCAAATTATAAACAACTGGGTCAGCTCTTCAGGGCATATTGTTAATGTTGTAGTTCCCCAGGTAAGATGACTTCCTAAAGGACATGATACTGCATTTTTGACATTTAGTTTCAATCCAGGATTTTGCAACAGTTATTTACCAGGGACAAACTGTAAGTCATTTGAGGACAAACCGTAAGTCATTTGGGGATTCAGTGACTGCTCTTAGCTTGCAATCATCTGTAAACTTAGTCAACCACAGCCCTTTGGTAGTGGCTTTTACTTCAGAGAAGTAGATGCCAAATTGGAGAGGTCCCAGTTTGAAGGATGACAATGCATTACACTGTTTAACCTGTATGTGCAGCTTCTTCCAGAAGGAAGAGGCTCTGTGTAATGAATCTATCTCTCCAGCCAGGTATATTCTTCTGATGATAAAGATTTAGGTTCCTGTTTCTGGTACTTGCAAGACTTGAGATCAAAGACTACAGGATCACTAATGGTATGGTATTTGAGGCACAAATTGCCACAGAAGACTTTATAAAATGCTTTGTTGAGAGACAGAGCTTCTAGTCTGTCTTGGTAGTTAAAGGTCTTTAAGCTTGAAATCTTATTAGTTTAGAATTTCTGGGGCTTATATAGC
The DNA here is from genome assembly GCF_019279795.1 of Protopterus annectens. Lineage (NCBI taxonomy): Eukaryota > Metazoa > Chordata > Ceratodontiformes > Protopteridae > Protopterus > Protopterus annectens. The sequence goes on from NC_056735.1 coordinate 1,542,409,034, forward strand.
TGTTTGTTATGTTGAATGATGTATATCCCAAAGGGGGCATTGTACTCTATAATTAGTCTAAACAGTGTTGAATATAAAGGAATAATGACATCTTTAGATTTGCGTGATATACCATTAGCTATTAATTGTGTTAAGAGTAAGAATTTGCTGACTAAAGTTACCAAATAATCATAGAAGGAAAGGGAACTGTAAACACTGGTATCAGGTCCTTGACTACACTTTCATTTTTAGTAGAATATATGCTACTCTACAAACATGCAGACATGTTGTCAGATCCCATGGAGTAAATATTTTTGGTATTTACCAGCACCTTCACAATATGATCATTGTTGATAATAGGGAGAATAACTGACTCTGTTATGTGCGGAATTTGGCTTGATGTTTTAGGGTGATGCACTAAATTTGTTTGCTAGTATATTGATGATGTTCATTGGGTTGGAATGGGTGGTCCTGTTTAGGATATGTTTTGAGCATAGTTGCATGCTTCCTTAGCTTCCTAACATAGCTAAAGAAGAGCTAGCAGTTATCAATTAATTCATGGTTGTTTTACTAGTCCACATTTTATTTTTTTTGTTTCCTCATAATATTTTTTATAATACACTTTAATAAGGGGTTTTGGATCAGCTGTATACTTTACTGGTCCATGCAAGCTGTATAACTTTGTGAAGACTCAACAGATATTGTTAAAAGAACATTGCTATAATAAAGCGTCAACATTTCCTGCCAATCATCATTATATGATACAGCACTCTCTGGCCTTAAAAAAAACTGCAGGGATTAGAGACAAGTTATTACGTTACAACTTCCCAACTAGTTCCCATAAACCCATCTATTATCCACACAAATCCCCTAGGTTGAAAAATGTTCTATCGGTTCATAGGCATATACTAGGATAACAACCACAAGGGCATTTTTAAGCCTAGCCACGCATCCCAAATCTGTGACATGTTCTGGTACCCATGATAAGTGTAAGCAGGGACTTGGGAGACGAAACATTTACAATCAGGGGCCTGGGAGATGAACCATTTACTGGTTGCCTGTGTCCATTAGAGACATAGATGCCAAACCAAGGATGCATTTTCTGTTCCCCATCCAATTGTCCAAGTTACACTTGAATTGAGTTAGGAAAGAGCTCTGCTTCACATGGAAGGAGAGCCTGTTCCAAACATAGGGTAGCCTCATAAATACATACCTGTTTCCCCAGCAGGTCCTATTTATATCACAGGCAAGGTTTAAGTCCTTAGAGCAGGTAAGTCTGATGCTGTTTGTTTTGTGAACATGCAGGAGGTCCTCAATAGTCCGTAGGAGAGAGAATACAGGGATAGTGCCTTGAGGTGGTCTGCATAGAACTTGTTACTTACAACCTGTATTCTTTTAGTGAGGAACCTCTGTGAATGTTTCAATTGTTGGATGTGCCTGGTTAAGTACATACCAAAGGGGGCATTATAGTCAAGGATAGGTGCGATGAATGCTGAATACAGTGGAACAATGACTTCCTTGGACCTAGATACCATACTTTTGTTTATAAGTTGCACAACATTGAATGCTTTTCTCACTACAGTAGACACATGATAGTTAAAGGCTAGATTACTGTCTAAAATAATTTTATAACCCAAGTAGGCATTTGAGATCCACTAAAAAATGTTACTAACTCTTAGAAAAGCTAGCAACTCAGCTGGTCACTCTTTGTACTCTTCTTTCCTGGCCAACATTTGGAGTTCCCTTCCATTTACTCTAAGAACATAGTAAACTCTGACACTTTTAAGGTGCAGAAAACAGAATACTTAAAAGATACACAGCTCTGTACATGCACAACTCCCGTATGATAAATGTCCTGCCCTTTACTTTCTCCTATTCTTTCCAAGCAGTGTACCCTTAGTTATTGGTCCCAAATCTCCTCATTGTCCTCTACCGCTGCCTGTTATAGGTTCATAGGTAGGTAAGTAAGTAAGTTCTTAGGTTTATAGGTAAGTACTAGGCTATCTGCCCAAGGGCATTTATAAACCTAACCAGAGTGTGTTGGCTTTCACACCCCCTTAGATTAGTTCCCTGTGCCTCTGACCAGCAGAGCCATTAGTTCCATGCGCTTCTGTCCAGCAGAGCTAATGCAGTGATCCCCGGGGTAAATTTTCTGTTTCCCATCCGCCCGTCAAGGTTTTTCTTGAAGAATGCTAGTGAGGGGCTCTGCCTGATGTATATTGGAATCTTGTTCCAAAGCATGGGGAGTCTCTGGGTCAGGAATCTATCCCTCCAGCACGTCCTATTTATCGTTGTGTTAAGGTTTACAGAGTGTGTGGCTCTCAGGGATTAGTTTTTTTTAGGTGGAGCATATCCATCAATTCTGGCTTGGACATGGCCTTGTATGTCAAGCAGAGATCATCTCTGAGTAAGCGGTATACAACCGAATACAGCTGGAGTTTCTTTAGTTGGGCTACATAGGTCATCTGTTTGAGGCCAGTAATCCTCTTGGTGAGGTACGTTTGTGGTCTTTCCAGCTGTTGCAGGTGTCTTTTAAGGTACATCCCAAATAGGGCATTGTATTCTATAATGGGTCTAATAAGTGATGAGTAGAGAGGCACAATAACCTCCTTTGTTCTGGATGAGAACCCTTTTGAGATTAGGTGGGCCATGTAGAAGGATTTTCTAACCACATTGGCAATATGATTATCAAAGAAGAGATTGCTATCTACTTGGGTCCCCAGATCCCTTATTACTTTTTCTGTATTTAGGGGACTACCACCTATGTGGTAGTTTGTGGGTACTTTGTTTTTTCCAAAGGGGATGACTATGCACTTTTTGGCATTCAGCTTGAGGCCATGATTTTGACACCGGGTATCCGTCTCAGTGAGACCCTTCTGAAGCATGTCTGTATCAGCCAGAGAATCAATTATGGACTCTAGTTTGCAGTCGTCTGTGAACTTGGTCATCCAAAGTACTCCTGTGCTTGCTTGTACCTCTGAGAAGTATATACCGAACAGGAGGGGTCCTAGGACTGAGCCCTGGGGGATGCCACTTGTAACTGGTATAATGTTGGACCTAGAGTCGGCAACTATCACCGTGTGGGTTCTGTCCATGAGCCAATTTGCAACCCATCTCGTGATGTAGGGGTTAATGTTCAGGTTGGTGAGTTGTCTATAAGAACAGAATGGGGAATGGTGTTGAAAGCCTTTGTGAGGTCTAGGTAGGCTGTGTGGACCTCCTTACCCTCAACTGATGCCTTGGTAACTGTCTCAAAGAAGTCCACCAGGTTTAGGAGGCATGATCTGCCCTTAAGAAAGCCAAACTGGGTGGGGTCCAAAGTTTGGAGGTTCCCAATGTCTCTGTTAATGAGTTCCATGATGATGCACTCCATAGCCTTGCAGACCAGGTTAGTCAGGCTTATAGGGCAGTGGAGTGTGATAACTGTTTCTGTGCGCCACTCTGTAGGTACATAGCCTGTAGTGAAGCTGAGTTTGAACAGTGTGTTTAGGTAAGGAGTTAGTTCATTTTGGAGCTTTTGTAAGACACAGCCTGGGACACCATATGATCCCATTGAGGCTGTGTTTTTGGCTTTGGATATGGCTTTTTTAACCTGTGTGTTGGTGATTGCCAGGGCCTTACATTCTTCTGGTAGGGTTTTGGGCCCTTTAGGGGGTGAGGGAGTGTGAAGTTTGCAATGAACCTGTCTGCCAAAATGTTGGCAATATCAGTCGGTTCAGTGTATTTTGTGCCATTCTGCACCAACTCAAAGAAAATCTGAGAGTTTCCACTTAGGTTCTTGACATAACTAAGGAACACTTTGTGATTATCTTTGGAGTCTTTGGCAATTTTTCTTTCGAAGCTTGCCTTGGATGATTTAATGAGAGATCATAGTTTCTTGCTGATACTGATCAGGGATGTCTTTCCTTCTAGGGATTTTGCTCTTATCTGTACTAGCTTCCTCCTTCTATTGTGGAGCCTGTTTATGGCAGGGGTCCACCAGACTAGTTTCCTTTTCTTGGTTTTACTTGGGATAGCACAATCCATGCATTCCTGCAGATGATCATAGAGTGCCTTTGTAAAGGTTTCAGCAGCTTGGACAGCATTGTCCATTGGTGTGGGGGCTGTGAACCTTTCCACCTCGGTCTTAAGCAATGTGAAATTTGCTTTTGAAAAGTTTTTCATGGTGGTTTCCTTGATTAGGGTTGGGGGCAGAATATGAATATCCAGAGTGATTAGTCTATGGTCTGATCTAACCAGTGAGGGGTTGACACCAGGTGTGGAACACCGGTCGCCCATGTTGGTGATGACCAGGTCCAATATGTTGTTCCTTCTGTTGGGGGTGTTGACCAGTTTATCCAGGGTGTTCGAGTTTATAAATTCTAGAAAGTGCTGGTCAAGGGAGTTAGTATATGAGTAGTTCTCCCAGTTGATGTTTGGGCAATTGAAATCATCCAATATTAGGGCATTTGGTAGGATCTTCATATTTTCCAGTGTCTCCAGAAACACAAATGGGAGTCCTGGGTCATGGTGGGTGATCTGTAGCAAGCTACAATTTGAATTGCAGTTTTGCCTATTGTTAGTTGCACTTGGATGATCTCTGATGCATTGTGCTGCACCACTAACCTGGAGGTGTGGGTATCCTTGATGAATATGGATACACCCCCACCTTTTGTGTTTCGGTCCATGTTCTGTGGCCGAAAGGTATAGTATGAGTTATAGCCTGGTAGTTCTGGGGTGCTCTCTGGGACCTTAAACCAGGTTTCTGTTACTGCACAGATGTCAATGTTCTCCATACTGAGGAGAGCCTCAAGTGTGTGCATTTTGAGGTTTAGACTTCTGGCGTTGAGTAGCATTACCCTCAGTTTTTGGTTACTTGTGCTATTTACGGTGGTGGGTTTGTCTTTTGAGCCTTGCCTAAAAAAAACACTATGGGGGCGGCAAGAGCCTTTGCCACTATTCGAAAGCCTATTCATACTACCTATCCTAAAACATTCTTTCCTACCCCTTAATATTACCCCCCCCCCATTTTCTTCCTTTTCAATCCTTCTATCAAGTTAATTTTCATATATGTTTCATGGCTATTTAGATACTGCTGCTATTAATTTATGATACTCTGTTTAAATGTTGTATATTTTTTGATTACTTCTTTTCCTCTATTTACTATGTTCTTTATGTAACATTTTCTCCCAGATCATTTCGCCCCGGAAAAAAGTTTCATTGATCATTACATGATGGTGCTGTTAATTAATGATACTCTGAATTTTGTATGTTTATTAATTACTTGTATAGCTCTGTTTACTATGCTCTTTATGAAATGCTGGGATTTTCCTGGATGTTTTCTCCCCAGGCTTCTGCTGAAAAGAGGTAGCTTTCTGGCAAATTGGACAATTTCAGTAATCAAATGCAATAAATAAATGAATATTAATGGTAAGCCATTTTAAGTGTAGGTAAAAATAACACCTTTGATAAGGTTTCCTCCATATTTAAGAGCAAATAGATGACAGGGTTTGTAGCAGATTTCTAAAACTCCATCAGTCTTTGTGAGGGAGTATTAAGCCACACATTGATCTTTTCTATGTGAATAGAAAATGATTCAATAACATTATATGGGAATTTGGCAGAAAGACAGGTTTCTATGTCATCTGTAGAGGAAAGAACAATTACATCTGTGAGCCTATCACATTCGACCAGTTTTAGAAACTGGTAAGCCAGTTTTGTGTAACCCAGTTACCAACAATTCATATTTGAACATTTTACTTATTTAATCATCTGAGCTCCTCTGTTCTATGGTATTTTTCAGATGATCTTCCTTGTCTTCAAGCATATTCTAGAATGTTTTACTCAATAGATAACATCATCAGAATTTTTACTTCACACTGGTGTGCAAATACCTCTCAACTGTACAGTTTTTTGCAGAATGTTCAGATTTTTGCTTCATATTTTTGGTCCATTTTTCATAAAATTGAGGTTTTCTGGCAAAGTAGTGGCAACTCGTTAAAGACTGAAGTCAGTAAATAAAGCCAGACATTTGAGTTTCAGAATTCATATCCTTCAGAAAATTCATGCCGATGTAAAACCTGTTATTCTATCAACTTTCTAAGTTCATAAGAGCAATATTTAAAAAATGTCCTTATTTTTGGGCCTTTGTCCCACTTTTTCTTATGGCTTTGTCCAGATTTCTTGCTCTAAGAGGTCGAGAGGTATGGTGTGCATCTGATCAATATGGCTGTATGTTTGCTAGTACACTGAGCATAATCAATTAACCATTCGTGATTTATTTGTTGCATTATAATTGAGTATTCTGACAATGAAGAAATAAGCTAGATTAGCTGACAAGAATTGTTTTATTGATGGTATGAATGAACCCTGAATCCTTGTTCTTTTAACAGATCTATCACTACATTATTTCCTGAAAGCAGGATTTGTTTTTATTTCTGCCTTGCAAATCCTTAAGAGTTTTGGTAAAGATGGACAGAATGTCATTCAAATGTATTATTGTTATAAAAATTAGCATCTATTTCTTTGTTTATAAACTGAAACCTATCACAGTAAAAAGAGCAACACATAATGAAGTATAGGAAGAGGACATGAAAAAAATTTCAATGCACTTTTAACTACTTGGATGTTTCATTGTCTCACAACAAGTTGAAAACTGCATTTGTACATATACAACTTGCTCCCAAACTGGGATGTCCTGTCTACAAACTTGATAATTGTAGATAGTGCAGGATTTGGTAACAAGCTGTTAATGGGAAAACCCTGTTTATGACTTATTAACCCAGTGTGTTATGCTGTATAGCATTTTCTGGCAGCCACTTAACCACATGTATCACGTAAGGATCTAATAATAGTTTATTCTGCCCTACCTGGCTTGGGGGCCTCTTCTCTGGAAATGTTGTGAGAGCCTATTCATCCAGTAATGATCCCCTGATTGGCATTGCTGTGGGTAAAACAACATCTAATATTGCATTTATAGAGTTTGTAGACTGAATCCTTTGACTTTTTTACCCATACACTACTACTGTTGAGGCACTGGGATTACCACTCTTTGTAGAGCTTTAGGACGTTGCTTAAGATTAATCTTTTTAAAAAGTTTTGTAATGCTCCTGCAAGCATTTTTACACATTTATTCATTTCTCTGTGTATCCTACCTCAGTATATGTGCTATATCTATTTATGTATCTATCTATATGCATGTGATTCTGTATACACAAGCACAGACACACACATATCGATATATATATATATATATATATATATATATATATATATATATATATATATATCAAATACACACACACACATATATCTGTGTGTGTGTGTATTATATGTATATATATATATATATATATATATATATATATATATATATATATATATACATATATATATATATATATATATAGGTATACTTCATAACATTGACATTTCATAATGTCGAATTTCATAACATTGAGACTATAACATCAAAAGTTCAAAACACTGAAAACCCAAAATATTGCAAACGCAGAACACTGAAAGTGTGCTTCATAACATAGAAAACTACAGTTGTTGTTGTGTCTTTTTCCAGTTAGGGATTGCCACATCGGAACTCAGGTCCACTAATGATTGGCAGTAGATTTTTACATGCTGAGTTGCCAAACCCTGATGCACAACCTTCGACGAAGGTATGCCCATTCACGCATGTCTCCACACAGAAAACGCTCTAGCTGAGAATCGAACCGGACAGCGTCTTACTGTGAGGGGACAACGCTACTGCAGCACCACCACCGCAGTCTACAGTGCATATTTAAATAACATCCTCTCAACCTATAACAACACCTAACTAACAAACACACTTTCTATGTTTCTGCATGGGGGCAATGCCACTTGCACCCCCCATGTGGGGAGCTCTGGCCCCCACACCCCCCCCCGTAAATTAAATATACCAACTCCAAGATTGCACTACAGTGGAAAAAAGTTACTTTACTGGGAGGGGCAGAGTAGAAAGTGTGTAGAAAGTGTGTATGATAGTTAGGTGTTGTAGGTAGAGAGGATGTTATTTACATATGCACTGTAGTTTTTAATGTTATGAAGCACACTTTCAATGTTCTGAGTTGTCAATGTTTTGTGTTTTCAGTGTTTTGGGATTTAGATGTTTTGGTCTAACTGTTAATGAAATTTCAAGGTTATGAAGTATACCCATATATATATATATACACACACACACACACACACACACACACACACACACACACACACACACATATATACAAATATATATGTTATTTTATTTATTTATTTACATTTGTTTACTGGCAAAAGTCCGGCTGGGTAAATGCCCATTTTCATTGGAGGCCAGGGGAGAAAAGTTGCAATTAACATATTATTAAAATGGATTAAAATACAATATTAGAAAGGCTCATGCAATATCATAAAATGTACATGCGGATACATTAAATGCAAAGACGTATAACAGGGCACTCTAAGTACAAGAAGTCAATGTGGTAGGGCAGTCAGTATACAAGAAACAAGAGACAACTAGTACAGTATCAGAGAGCCATGTTTTGTGGTTACAACAGAAGAAGCAATAGAGTTAGGACACACTGAGTGCATGATACTTGAGAAACTCTTAGTAAATATGACTTCAAGATAATAAATGACAAATAATGAAATAAAGATGAGACACACTAAATACAGACTTAAGCAATAAAATTTCAGCAATGAATTTCAGCAATGATTCTAAGATAAAGAAAGGGTAGAGTATGAATAGAAAGAGAGAAAATTCAATAGGAAAGGTATAACTGAAAGAAAAGCCAGTATAGAAGGGAAGCAATGTGGGGTAACCAAGATTAGGGTGAAAGGAATATCAGGGATAGTATGGTGGTGTTGAGCATGGGCATATCCAATTGCTGGATAACTATCCTCTCAGCCTTGACTTAAAAGAATAGTTGTGAGGGTTAAGTCTTATAGGTTCTGGAAAGCTATTCCATGATATGGCAACACAGTGAGAGTAAAGACTAATTCTATAAGATCTCTGGGATTTGTAAATAGATAGTAGATGCTTGTGAGAAAAATGAAGGTCTTGAGATGGATTATAATGTTGAAGAAGTGATGAGGTAGTTTGTGAAAATGAGGACTTGCACAGTATTTTGTGTGTTAACATTAATTGATTAAAGGTCAGTAGGTGGGGTAGTTCGAGCCAATTAAGAAATTTGAGAGAACAGTTGTGAGACTGGTGGACCTGCCCTCTGGCAAATTAGCTCTATTATTATAGCACTGACTGAGTTTTAGTTAAAGGGAAGTTTGAAGACTGGATAGAATACGGGAAGCATATAGAAGGGAGGCTAAGTGATAAGTGGTGGCAAGGGTCACTTTTGCAGAGTTACAGATAATAGCCCTACACAACATGCCCAATTGTTGATTGGTCTTTTTTATACTGTCACTGATATGTAGGTCAAACTTCATGTTGTTATCAATAGTTACACCTAGCAGCTTAGTGTGTGAAACTACGTCAATTGAAGTACTATTAAGAGAATTAATATTGAAGTTAACGGTATCTGAAGTGTATTGTTTTGGAACAAATAGCAAAAAAGTTTTTTTTTCTAGCTTGAGCAGGAGATGGTTGTTGGCAAGCCAAGACTCAATGGAACTGAATGTGTTTTGTGTCATGCTCTGAAGATGGGTAATATTGCTTGCATCACAGATTAAAGTAGAGTAATCTGCATATTGAATAAGAGTTGTTTGTTTTGAGGCAGTATTAAGGTGGTTTATGAAAATGTTGAAGACGAGTGGACCTAGTATGGAGCCTTGGAGCACCCCAGTACTAACTGGTAAGTATGGAGAGAAATGCAAGTTCCATTTAACAAATTGATATCTGTTTGAGAGGTAACTGATGAACTATTGTTGGGTTGTTTCAGTTAAGCCAAGCTGAGATCATTGGAATAAGAGTTTGGGGTGGAGGCAGTATCAAAGGCCTTTGATAGATCTAAGAATACAGATGAGGCACAGTTTCTAGAATCATGGGGTTTATTAACACTGTCAGTGAATGATGTCAGAGCTGTTTGTCTGTAAGTAATGAAGGAATTGTTTGTGGATACATTTTTCTAGAGGTTTTGAGAGTGGTGAAAGAATGGCAATTGGCCTGTAGTTAGATGTTTCTGTAGAAGTGCCATCTTCGTGGACAGGAATGATAAAGAACTTTTTCCACAAAGAGGGAACGTAAGCTTCACTAATAGATCTGTTGATGTTTATGGATACTGAGGCTTGGGTTTACACAAGAGGGATTTTATATAGGAAGCAGGAACTTATTGAAGTTTAAATGTGGGGATACAGGTGATTGAGATGAGAGAAGGTAGAGGGGGGAAGGAGGGAAATTATTAGTGATGGATGCTATGGAATTAATGAAGTAAAAGTTAAACTGAGATGCTATACTGGATGCAGTACTGTCACAGGCTGGTTGAGGGGAGGACTGATTTCTAGGGTGTAATTTTTTTTATTGTGTGCCAGAAAGTTTTGGGGTTGGATTTCTATTGATCTTGATCTTAGCATAGATTTTTTTTTAATCTAAGTTAACCTGTTTCATTACAAGGTTGTGCAGAGCTCTTTACTATTGTAGATTATTGTGTGTCTTTTGTTTTAGGTAGGTTGTCCAAGCCTTATCTCTCTTTTGCATAAGTGACCTGGTACAGGCAGAGGTTTAACTCTTTTTCCTTCTGGCGGGAGCTAAACTGTTAAAAGTATCTAGAAACATAGAGTTAAATTGTTCTACTGCCTTGTCTAGTGGTAAGTATTTTAGAAAAGACCAATTAATAGCATTTAAATTGATTATAAAGGCCTGCTGGTCAAAGTTAGTTAGGTTGCAAACAGTTTTGTAGGTATGTTGTTTTAATGGGTGTGAGGTAAGTCTAGTTGTACAGATAGGGTGTTGATCACTAATAGAGTCTGGTATTGTTTCAGAATGTGTGAAATTATTCGGATGGGAAATCAGTATCCAGTCAATGGTTGAGCCATTATTGTTGGATAAGTCGGTATGGGTTAGAGAAGTAACAGGCTGAGAAAATCCATAGAGTTTAATGCTATTGGTGGGGAACTGGGAGTTAAGATTCTGCCAGTCAAGGGTGATAAAACCTAATAAGACGGTTTAAAGAGAGATATTAGTTGACACCCATGAAAGTATACTTTCCAGAATTTATATATTATTACTGGGTGCTATATAATGCAATGATTTCAGAGAGTTTTTTTGTGATTTAATTTTAGGTAGGTGACCAGTAGTTCATCTTTGTCAAAGGATGGTACAGATTGGTGGAGAGGCATTAACGAGATAGAGTTTGGATATAGTATTGCTATACTGCCTCCTTTCCTTTGGAACTGGTCAGCTATGAACATGTTATAACCAGGAGGAAGTACGTTGAGGTCTTTGTTGTGTGGTTTAAGCCAGGTTTCAGTTATTACTGATATGTCATGGGATGGTACAGTTATCCAGGCATGCAGCTGAGAGATTTTATTGCACATGCTATGTATGTATACTGAGGTAAATTTAAGTTTATCTCTTGCGGAGGGAGTATGAGTTTGAGTTGGGGATTGTGGAATGTTGGGCCCAGGGTTAAGGTGGATATTCCCACATAGCTGAAGAAATTTAAGGAACATAGAGGTAGTCTTTTATTTTGGTTAAATTGTCTGAGGGTGTGATACTAGTTAAGTACAGATGCGTTTCAAACACTTTGTTTTTTATGATGTGAAATAGTTGAGGGGTGATGAGTAGAGAGTAGTGATGCATGTTATTAAAAAAAGAGGAAGTGCCTGTAGGAGACTTAAGGTGAAATGAGTACTAGATAAGATGAGAGAGAAGAGAAGGAGAGGAATGTATATATATATATATATATATATATATATATATATATATATATATATATATATATAAAATGCATACAAGTTGTCCGTTGTCATACAAGCATACAAACTGACTTCAATTTGTCCAGCAGAAAAAAAAAATCCAAGATAGCTGACTAAAAGCTGATCAAATATAACACATTTTTTCATGTGTGAGATTGGGATATGACGATAATTAAGGAATGTGCTCTTTCCCGTTGTAGTGCAATCTGCGATTTGGTATGCAGAATTAGCAGGGTGTGTGTGGCTGGTGTAGAGGGATACACCTGCAAAAAAAGTCTTACTTTTTTAAAATTTTTGATATGTTGCAGATAGTCTAGTGCCACTCAATGCATTGCATATTCGATGTACAGAGATACAGCCACCATATCTATAGATAGATATAATTAGATATATAGATATGTTTCTGAATTTTTTGTGTTTATTATGTTTTCTGATTCTCTTGTATGACACTTAAATGGAAGACTGCTCAATGAATGATTCACTGGTTGAAAATGAATTCCTCATATTATTTTTTAAAATCAAAGTTGTATTTCTATTATGGGTGTAAGCATTAGTCTAACATGGCTTACTGTATTTTTTAGTTTCATACATTTGATAGCTTGGCTTGCATTAATATTTGGCCACTTAAATCTGTTATAGTTTTTAAGACCACTGTATTAATACTTCATTTTGAGGCCTGTTTTATATTATTACTGTCACTAATATGTGTATCATTCTGCTAAGATGCCGATGAATGGAATAGCTGTGTTTCCTTCTACAGAATGTTATTCGTTGGTTTATGTAAAGAGTACCAAATGCAGCTGAATGTGGTTACTAACTTTCCAGTTTTTCAGTATTGGTAATATAGCCTGCAAAAATAATGAATGCTTACATAAATAGCTTGTCTCACTGGTGCACAACCACAGTGTTGCCTTTACATTGGAGATATTCACAAATCCTTTATTTATGTCTTTGTGAACTTTATGTTTTGTTTATTATTTATTTATTTGCTTATTTATTTAGTTATTCTATTTTATTTTATATTTGTTACCAGAGTATTACACTGATAACAACAGGACATTTGCAGGTACTAAACGTGAAAATATTTACAAAGAAAGGTGAAAAAAGTGGAACAGAGAAGCTGCAAGTTGTGCATATCAAAAACAGAACAGAAAGTAACAACACATAACCAAAACTGTAAGGTAGCATTTTTATAACTATAGCAACAGTTTTCAGAAAAAAATTATATTTTGCATGATTATATTTCAGATTTACACCCTTGTGGAAATGTTGTGGGGTAATGACAGTCTGGGCCACAGCTCTCAACCTTCCCTCTCTTAAATGTGAAATCTTACCTCTCATAATGTGGAACAAATTGATAGGATGTGGAACACCTGCAAACAGCTTACCAATGACTTAATTAGGAAGCTCACAGGATGGTGAAAATGTGTTATTTTACAGTTGCAGAAAGTTGTTGTGATGAATGAATATGATTACATACTATTTACATTAATATTAGTTAAAAAAATTCATCACTGAATGTGTGACAAATCGTTTCAATGTGGAACTGTGAGGAAAATAGTCAAAATGAGAAATGGTCCTAAGACTGAGGTACATTTGAGTAATATGGTCAGGACAGGGGACAATGAGGGAGGAGGAGTTAAATGCAATTAGAGAATGGGCGACCTGTAGTTCGCACCTTGACTGGAGACTGAACGTTCTCCAGCACAATGTTAATCTGCAGGTAATGCCCACTGAAAAATGAGTTTGCTGTTTCATGGCAGCATATCAAGCTGCCATGGAGTTCAGACTGAAAAACTAATGGCTGCCATTATTTTACACTCGCTAAGCAGCACTTCTGCTGATTAGCAAGCGTAAAAGAAAAAAGAAAAAAAATGTGTGTGTGTGTGTGTGTGTGTGTGTGTGTGTGTGTGTGTGTGTGTGTGTGTGTGTGTGTGTAAGAGAGAGAGAGAGTGAAGAGCAAGAGTGATTAAGCAATCTCCTGGCAGCAGCAGCAGTTAAGAGATTTTTGTACCTTTCGACCTCTTAGGCATACCTCTCACCCTCTTAGCACAAGAAATTTGGGCAAAGCCTGACATAATGGGGGGACAAATGCTCAGAAATAGGGACACATTTTAAATATTGCTCTTATAAACTTAGCACTTTGCTACAATAACAGGATTTGTGCTAGCATGCATTTTCTGAAAGATATGAAGTCTGAAACTCAAGTGCATTATTTATTGACTTTAATCATTAGAGCAGCCCAGTAATTTATCAAAAAACACATTTTATGAGGAGCAGACTAAAATACGAGGCGAAAATCTGTACAGTTGAGAGGTATGCTCTTAGATCAAGGTATCTGGATAAGCCTAAAATATACAGGGGACAAAGGCTCAGAATAGACACATATTTTAAATAATTTGTGTTAGCATGCATTTTCTGAAGCAGAGAGGTTTTGTGTGTGTGTGTGTGTGTGTGTGTGTGTGTGTGTGTGTGTGTGTGTGTGTGTGTGTGTGTGAGTGAGAGAGTGTGAGTATGTTTGTGAATGACTGAGTGATTTAATGAGCAGTATTAAAGAGATTTCCATACCTCTGGACCTTTCAACTGAAGAAATATGGATAAAGCCTAAAATAAAGGGGGAACAAAGGCTCAAAAAAATAGGAAGAGACTTTAAGTATTGCTCTTAGAAAATTATAAAGTTACTTAAATAAAAGGATTTGTGTTAGTATGAATTTTCTGAAGGAAATAAAAGTCTGAAACTCAAATGTATGTCATTATTTAGTAACTTCTGTCTCCAATGACTGGCAATAGATGAAACGTTTTAGGAGTAAGGGACCAAAAAATAAAGTAAATATCTAGATTTTATTTTAAAAGTGTTATATTGTTGATGTAAAATGCTTCCTCCAACTCCATTAACATATAATATAACAAGTCCTAAACTTTAGGAGGCGGAACCATTTTACATCAAAAATATATATATAAAAAAATATAGTAATAAAAAAAATAAGTAAAACACAGCAATTTTACAGACAGCCCTTTCTCTAAGTGCAATAATTCCCTCCAGGGTGTGAGTTATTGTAGAAATAACACCCTCCCTGGGTTGCGGCACTGGGCCTCAGAACTCCCCTGGGCAGGAGTTATTTCTACAACAACACATATACTGTTGGGCATTATTGCTTGCTTAGTAGTTGAGAGAGAGAGAGAGAGAGAGAGAGAGAGAGAGAGAGAGAGAGACAGTAAATCTAGAGACTGCGAGGCCCTTAGGTAAGGTGGTCAGCGGTGTAGCCAGTACAGTTTGATTTGCTGTGCTTGGACTTTTTAAGATCAGATTTGAAGATGAGGAAGATGGATTGTAATTCCTTTAGGTAGGGTGCGGGGTGAGAGATTTCTGTAGTTTGGCAGCTATAATAGACAAACATTGATTGATGCAGTGTAGCCTGGCTTGTGGAGGTAGGGGGTGTTTTTATAAGGTACATGAGGATGTAGTGGTTCATTAGTGATTAGTAGGTCAAGAGGTGAATGTTTTTTGGAGTGCAGCTACTTGCCTATCTGTCTGTCTGTCTGTCTATCTATCTATCTATCTATCTATCTATCTGTCTATGTCTATTTTAATGTTGTACTTTTAATTTATTCATTTTTCGTCTATGCACATCTCAGACAACAATGCACTATACATAGATATTTTTTGTGCAGCCAAACAACTAGCATGTTTTTGGGAAGAAATAAATGGACTCAGAGAAAATGGTAACATTAATAGTAACAGGTAGTCAGGACTGAACCTGAGCCCTGAAGCTGAGACCTTAAAAACTGAGCCATTCCATTGTCACTATGACTCTTTAAGTCTGCTTTCTTTGTTTGCATAAGGATTAAGGCACATGACTGCCATTCTTAATGTGCAGATCACCAATGTATATACCAATACAATTAGAGTAACGCTATGCATAATAACTCTCTAGATACACATCAGTTGATTCTAAAAGATTTAAAAAGCTTCTCAGCTGTTAGCAAATGGTTTAGCGGAATTGTAACTGATAAAGGTGTCAGAGAGACAATCATTTGACCTGCCTCTAAAAATGTGTTACCTCCCATCAAGTTGTAATACAATGCTCTCCATAAACTTCATTAACTAGCAGCAGTTTGCATTTATTTCGAATTCCCCACCCCTGTCCCATCAATGGTATCTGCCTTAGGCATCTTCCAAAACATTGCAGTCACTGTTGTACCTCCCAGCTTGAAATGCACTACATTTGTATAACTACATTGAATCCTGCTGGCAAATAGATTATACACCTCCACTTTCTGCCCTGCTTTCCTGTCACTGAGTCCTGTACTTACTTCTCAACATTTGGTCACATTCTGCATCATCATCTCTTTCTATAGTCAATCAGCAAAACTACCCCAAGCAAATCATGCACATAATTTCAGAGACAAATGCCCAGGATTGACAACAAACACCATACACACAGACATACATAGGCTCATAGGTTCATAGGATGAAACTAGCCTATTAGCCAGGAGGCCCTTATAAGTCTAGTCAAGAACTTTGCCCATTTTCCCATAAAGTCAGCACCTGTTTCCCCTGTCCAGCAGGGGCACAGGTAGGATCCCAGGGGTGTATTTTCTGTTTGCTGTCCAGTCATCCAGGTTCCTCTTAAAGAGGGCTAGAGATGTACTCTGCTTAACATGGAAGGGGAGTCTATTACTTAGATGTGAGAGTCTTTGGGACAGAAATTTATCCTGTCAGCAAGTTCTATTAATGTCACATACCAGGTTGAGGCCTTGTGTGCCAGTTGCACAAGTGGAGTTTGACTTATGGATATGCAGCAACTCCATTAAGGCTGGGTCAGAGATGGTCTTGTATGCCAGACATAGGTGAACTATGAGCAGTTTGTAAGAGACTGAGTAGAGTGACAGGGCTTTTAGCCTAGCTGTATAGGATAGGTGTTTGAGACCCTTGATTTTCCTGGTCAGGAACCACTGTGGTCTCTCCAGCTGCTGCATGTGCTTGGCAAGGTACATGTCAAAGGGTGCATTGTACTTGATAAAGGGTCTGATAAGGGAGGAGTACAGGGATGTTATGACCTCCTTGTTTCTGGATGAAATATCATTATTTATGAGGTGGGACATGTAGAAAACCTTTTGTACAATGGATGCAACTTGGTGGTCAAACGTCAAATTGCTATCAGCCTGGGTGTCCAAGTCCCTCATGACTGATTGCCTGCTTAGTACATTGTTACTAATGTGGCAATTAGTGGGGATTCCATTTTCCCCAAAGGGGATAATGATGTATTTTTTGGCATTCTGTTTGAGGCCATGCTTCTGGCACCAGTCATTAGTTCACATCACTAGGGGAATTTAATACAGCACCCAGATTGCAGTCATCTGCAGTTTTGGTCAGCCCCAGATCACTGGTTTTGGCTTGCACTTCAGAAAAGTATATTCCAAAGAGTAAAGTCCCCAAGCCCAATCCTTGGGGTACACCACCCATTATGGTTCTACTACTAGAGGTGGCTTCCTCTATTTCAACTGAGTGGGTTCTATCAGTGAGTCAGTTAGCTTGCCATCTGGTAATATATGGGTTGATGCCTAGGTGGGAGAGTTTATCTATTATGCTCGGTGGGGAATAGTGTAGAAGGCTTTGGCTAGGTCAAGGTAGTCAGCGTGCACTGTCTACCCCTTATTTGTGGCTTTAGTGACTGTTTCGAAGAAGTCGACCAAGTTTAACAGGCAGGATCTCCCTTTGTCAAAACCAAACTGTGTGGGATCAAGTGTTTGGAGGTTGCCAATGTCCTTATTTATATGAGTTCCATGACTTTGCAGATCAAGCTAGTTAGGCTGATGGGCCTATAATTGCCTGGGTCAGTGGATGCTCAACCTTTGTGTAGAGAGATGACAGTGGCTGTTCTGCATTCATCTGGAACAAAGCCGGTGCTCAGGCTTTGGTTGAATAGGGTGCCTAATGGAGCTGAGAGCTCATGCCTGAGTTCATGTAGGATACAGCCAGGGATGTTATCGGGTGCCATGCATACTGTATTTTTTTTGACTTTGCAAGAGCATTGAAGACCTGCTCCTATTGATGAGGGGAGGGGGGCAGGTGATAGGGATGTCCTGGTTTACTGAGGGTGAAGTTTTCACTGAATCTGTCTGCCAGCAGGTTGGATATATCTATGGTGTTTGTGTACGTGGTAATATTGATCGCCAATTCAGAGCAGATTTGGGTGTTACCTTTGAGATTGTGGACGTATGTGAAGAAGGCCTTGTGACTGTCCTTAGTGAATGTAGCCAATTTGGACTTGAGGTTAGCCTTAAAGAATTTCAAGAGTGAGCTTATTTGGTTGTTCAGACAAAGAAGAGATTGCTTCCAACTTGGTACCTGCTTCTTCTTGGTCCTGGACATCAATTTTTTCCTTTTATTATAGTTTGTTTATTGTTGCTGTCCACCAGACAGGTTTGCTCTTCCTTCAGGAAGATGATTTGGTCCTGTCAGGTATTGCTGAGTCCATACATATGTAGGTGCTCATATAATTTTTTGGTGTAGGCTTGGGTATTAGTGCTAGGTCCAACTGAAGGGATGGTGTCTGTGAAGCTGCTTAAACCTGTTCTGATAAGATTGTAGTCAGCTTTGGAAAGATAGACATAGACATACAGATACACGTATCCATGCAAACATATGCACACACATACAAGAATGTTCATCTGTGCACACAAGTACACATCACACATGCTTAAACACAGACAGACACATTCACACATAACACTTGCTCATATATGTATGATATACAAACACATTCATACATGTACACACATGCCTACATACATGCACACAATTACATATATACACATACTGTATACACACGCACAGACACACACACACACACACACACACACAGACACACACACACACACACACACACACACACACACACACACACACACAC
The DNA here is from genome assembly GCF_019279795.1 of Protopterus annectens. Classification (NCBI taxonomy): domain Eukaryota; kingdom Metazoa; phylum Chordata; order Ceratodontiformes; family Protopteridae; genus Protopterus; species Protopterus annectens. The sequence continues at coordinate 1,542,427,786 of NC_056735.1, forward strand.
ACACACACATTAGCTGTGCATCCACAATTAACATGTTTGTAGGTAAGTGCTAGGTAAGCTGCCCTCGTGGGTCATTTTAACCCTAGCCAATTTCCCCCAAAGGTTCGACTCAAACCCTGTACTTTGTGTCTGAGAGGTAAACACCTTAACCATTGCACCAAACCTCAACCCTATGTACAGGAATTATACTAGTGAGCCTCTGACCAAGCAATTATATATGTGTGCCTGTATTTTTTCCCAGTCCATTGCCAGTATTTGCTTGGAACATTGACTGGATTGCAGTGACAAATCCAATAGATCTGTTTATGTGTGACCTAATTATGGAACATGCCATCACTTTTTGGATGTTTATTTTCTTATTTATTTACAGTGGTCAGCCTTTTTAACCAAAGAAGTTATCCATTTTATGTATTAGTCAGAAAGACACATAATATATGCAGGCTAAACATGCTTTAAAGTAAAAGGTTGCCAGGTCTAGTAAGATAATGCTATATTGCACAATCAGATTTATCAGTGATTTGCCTGAAGAGATTTACTTTCTGATGGGAATTCATGTACATAGTGAGAAGCACAGATACATTGCAGTGCACAGAGCACTCTGACTGCAGTCTAGAAGTGAGAGAAAAATAACCTTGTTATAGCCAAGTTGATACATAAAAATGTAGCTGTAGGAGGCATGTTATAGACAGGTTCTTTATGTGGGCTTCACTGTTATAAATGAAAGCAAAGTGCCCTGTCACACAGATGTCAGTCACACAGTAAATTGTTCAGAAAAGGAGTAACAGCTTTAAAGGCCACCTCACTCCGCCAACCTGAGAGCAGCAGTGGATGCCAACTAACAGTTTTTAAAGCTGTTAACATACTTCATACTGCCAGACATCAGCAATCGAACAAAAGTATTCCTCTGATCAATAAACAGTTTAAACCTTGTCATATACCTTTTACTACTGCACAATCTCTCTCTCTGCCTCCCTTCCTTTATGTATTTATTGGGATGAGCAGTTACATTCCTAAAGCGTTAACAAGTATTAAAGAGTAATAATACATGATTAGTATTTTATCTCACAACACTTGGTTTTTCAGATGATTCACAGTTGTAGTGCTTTCTATTAGAATGTGCCACCCCCCCCCCCACACACACCCATGTGTTCTTCTGGCTTTTGTCAAGCACTTCAGTTTTCTCCTACAGTCCAGTGAGTCATCTTAGCTGAATTTGCATTCCTTCAATTTTGCACATAGGTGTATGTGCTGTGTGAGACTGAGTGATTGTGTGCATCACAAAATGTCTCAGGAGTGTGCTGGAATAACCTATGTCTCCTCATTATAGTATTCTGAAATAAGAATGTAATTGTAAAACGACTGAGTAAATACATGAGTAAATGATCAGATATCTAGTACTGACCAGGGACTGTGCATGTATTTTCAGAATTGTTGAGAAATTCATCTCTTGAACTTCATCTTCATGGAGAATTTCCTGACTTTTATTTCTTCAACCAGGTTGTTATCAATGGCCAAATGGTAATCTTCTATAAAACATGGAATTCAATATTGTGCTAAAAAATGAGTATTTTAGGATTAGATTTCCAAACCTCCTTGATGAAGACAACTGAACAAAATTACTAAACTTGTCCCTGATGTGTCTATGTATATTCATGAAGACAGTGCATTCATTATCAGTTGTGTCTCTGTTTATCTCTCTCTTTCTATCTATCTATCTATCTATCTATCTATCTATCTATCTATCTATCTGCCTCTTCTTCTATATCTACCTATGTACTATGTGTGTGCGAGTGCACGCGCGCATGTGTGTGTGTGTGCGTGCACGTGTTTACATTCATGTGAGTGCCCACACAAGCCCATGTTAAGCATATATATGAAGACTTATCTCTAAATTCATTTGCTGTAAATCTCAACCGACAATGCTAAAATAGTTTGTTCAGTTACATACACCAATGAATCTAGAAGCAACATTCAGCTGTATTTGACATCAGATTTATTCCACTTGGCAGCCTGAAGCTTTTTTGCACAGTGCATCTATATTCACTTTACCACAGCTGGAAAAGAGCAACAGAAAGTTTTCCATGCTTGAAGTAAGTATATATATCACTTGGTAGTGCTCAAAGGACAGAGGGTCTCTCTCATTCCTTTTTATGCTTATATAATACTTCAGCTTCCTAGAATCAGGCTGCAGAGAAAAAGAAAGGGGCGGAGGTGATTCAGGGTTACAGAATAAACAAACGGTGAGCAGAAGCCTAACCACTCTGAGCCTCAGCTGCAGCCAGACTGATTGCTGAAACCATTAGAGTAACAGCCCTGGCAACAAACTGATCCTCAGACCTCTAGGCCACCATAAAACAGGAGACCCTTTCTCCAACAGAAGAAAAGGCCTGTGTCTCTGCAGCAAGCACTTTCCCACATGCTTCTTTTAGTAAAGAGAGAAGGCCTGACATTGCAACTCTATGACTGGGAATAATGACATTTCAGTGCTTAGAAAAGCAGGGCTCGCTGGGACGTTACAAATATATCATTATTGTCCCGCTGACAGGAAAAAGCACAGATTATCTTGGATACTTAGAAAAGCAGTAAACACATAAAGTCAAAAATCAAGTGATATCAAACATGGCAAAATTCACCTCAAAGCTTCCGATCTGAACTGTGAACACAAATGCACCTGTTGAACTATACATATTTAAAACAGAAAATAGCAAAATATATAAAAGAGCTGTTTGATACTCTTCACTACTCAGCTAGTTACAAAAACTCCATACAAGTAGACATTGCACTGAGAAATGCAATGAAATGACTAGCATTACCATAACCCATTGCTCAAATCACTTTTATACAAATTGCTTGCTTGTAGTCATAACTGAGCCTATCCAAAAGAGAGAAAAGTGTCTGTGATGTACAATAATGTGCATTTATTGCTTCTATATTTCACTCATAATTTCAGATTAGAGTACTTATATGGAATAATTTGAATTTGTATGCAAAAGCCACCTCTGATTATACTTAGTGTGTATTTTATTTTTATGTAATATCCTGACAGAAACACAAGTCTTGCTTCAATGTACAAAATGCCCTATCCAGTATGATTATAGTTCATAAATTACAAGAAACGTAATTCTGTGCAAGACAGTTTAGGAAACTTGCTTTTAGTACCTTCCTCAACCTCTGATAAAGGTCAGTTCAAAAAGCAGTAAGAAAACAGAATTCAAGGTCTAGGAAAAGTTATACTTTTAATAGGAATTTAACAGTTCCATGACTTAACAACAGAAGGCACACAGCTTACAGTTCAGGATACAGATGCCATAAAACAGATTACTGGAAAGGAAAACAGCTAGACAGAAACAGTCTTCACAATCTATAGTCTTTTTCAGTGCTGTCTGAAAAATGCACTTTTCTCCAAAGTTACTTTTTTATGAGTGTTCATAAATTCAAGATCCTGGACAGTTTATAACTGCATTCAGAAGCCAGGAACACTCATTTCTCATCACTAATTTTATTTGTTTCTTATTATATAAGTGTAAAAATTACAACAGGAACCATCACACCGCACAACTTTTCTCATGTGATCAGATTACTGCAAGTTTTGACTTGCTCTGCTTACTTTTATTTTAATACAACATTTTTTGTCATGGCTCACAGATCCAGTGTCCAGCATTCAGTACTCACTAAGTTCATTAGTTATATAATGCCTTCGTGATGCCTTCATCTTGGTGTGGGTTTTCTCCCAATACTCCACTTTCATTTCATCTTGTCTCCCAAGCGCGCGCGCGTGTGTGTGTGTGTGTGTGTGTGTGTGTGTGTGTGTGTGTGTGTGTGTGTGTGTGTATGCACGTGCGCGTGAGAGCGCACCTGCGTGTTTGTGTATTTACATGTGTACACGTGCTGCAAATGTGCCTGTTAGTGTGTGTTACTGTCTCCCTTCTCTCAGTCCCTTACATATATGTATATATTTATATATAGATATAGAGATATAGATATATTCATATCTGTGTGTATATATCTATATCTGTAGTAGAAAGCAGAGTGAAGCTGAGAAAATACACACACACACACACACACACACACACATATATATAAATATATATATATATATATATATATATATATATATATATATATATATGAGACTTGAATTTGGGTGAAACAGCAAAATGTCAGCAGCTGCTTGATTGACCATAGTTGGTTGACATATGCATATGGTTAACAGGTGTGTTAGAGTGAGTCCCTGGGTGGGGGAATATTCCCTTTCCCTGAGGATTGTGTGATCTCTGAGTTAGTAAATATAATTAGTTGATCATGTGTGCAGGTGCAAATGAGCAAAAAAGAAAAAAATGCAAAAAAATGTTGATATTTTTCTTTTTTGCAAGTGGTGAAGATTTTACTTACACACGTGCAGCTGACTTTCGACATTTGTGTTTTTGATCATTTGTGATTGATGTTCTTGCTGTCTACATTTTGCCATCTCAGCCAAGGTAAGCAATCCCATATATTTATCTCTCTCTCTATATATATCCATATATATATATATATATATATATATATATATATATATATGTATATATATAGATATATATATATATATATATATAGATATAGAGATGGATACATATTTAGAGGAACAGAGAGAAAGAGAGAGACAGATATTGAGTAATGGTGTTGCCCTTTTAATACAAACATATGACACTATCTATTTAAAGATAAGTGTGTATCATACTGCAGTGCAAGTGTTGAGCTGTTAAGCAGTAGGGTGTGAGATGATGACATGTTAACATCATATTTACTGTGTTGTCAAGTTGTCTGTCATAAAGTTACCTGTTTTATGAAACCTACACTGAATTCAGATTTTTAAACCTGCGGTGGTGGTGCTGCGGTAGCGTTGTCGCCTCACAATAAGACGCTGTCTGGTTCGATTCTCAGCTAGAGCGTCTTCTGCGTGGAGACATGCATGAATGGGTGTACCTTCATTGAAGGTTGTGTGCCAGGGCTGGTAACTCGGCACGTAAAAGCCAACTACCAATCATTAGCGGACTGGAGTTCTGCTGTGCCGACCCCTAACCGGGAAGAGCCGAAAGACACAACACTGAATTTGGATATTTCTGAGATTGTCTTCACTAGAAGGAGTCTGCATTTTTGTTATCACTGAAAATATCTAATTGTATAGCTACTTATATCATATCCATATCTATATCTATTTCTATATCTATAATTGGTTTATAGTTATATACTAGGTTAATAACCACTGGGGCCTTTTAAAAACCTAGCCATGCAACCAAAATCTATTCCATGAGTTATTATGTCTTAGAAGTTATTTTAAGGGGTATATGTTAGTTATGGCTTGGTTTAATTGCTGCTTCTGTCCATCAGCGATATAGATGTTAGACATGGGATGGATTTCCAATTTCTCATCCACTGATCAAGGATGCACTTGAATAAAGTAAGGGAAGAGCTCTGCTTTACATGGCTGGGAAGCCTATTCCAGAGAATAGGGATTTTCTGAGATATGTACCTGTCCCTCCAACATGTCCTATTTAAGTCATAGATAAAGTTTAAATCCACAGACCTACTTGTTCTGCTGCTTTATATTTTGTGAATATGCAAAAGGTCCACACGAGCGGGATACAAGGGTGCCATATATGGCAGGTATAAATTGCCTCAGTTGTCTGTAGGAAACAGAATATAGAAACAGTTATTTAAGGTGATCTGTACAGGACATTGTGTTTATGCCCTGCATTTTTTTTGTGAGGAGCCTCTGTTGATGTTTCATTTGTCGTATGTTCCTGGTCAGGTACATACAGAAATAGGCATTATAATGACTGATAGGTCTGATAATGGATGAGTACAGTGGCACAATGACTACCATGGACCTAGATGCCATGCCCTTTTTATATGTTGAGTGACATAGAATGATTTTCTTACAACCTTAGACACATGTTGGTCAAAAGCCAGGTTACTATCTACATGAGTCCCCAAATCTCTGACTACTGAGTCTACCTTTAAGGGGTGTTTTATCAACGAGGTAGTTCCCCCTGGGTGACCAACTTCTCAAAAGGTACTATTATGCTTTTATTGGCATTGAGTTTTAAGTTGTGTCTTTGCACCAGTCATTTGTCTGCGTGTGACCTTCTAATAAGATGTTAGCGTCTTGGGGGTTTCTATGACTACTCCTTGGTTGCAGTCATATGCAAAGTTGGTAAGTTAGGGCTCCCTGATGTCAGCTTTGCCTTCTGAAAAATAGATGCTAAAGAGGATCAGACCCATCACAGAGCCATGGGAGACAGTACTGGTGACCAACCTCTTTGTGAAGCTGGTCTCCCTATTCTTAACTTCCTGAATCCTGTCTGTGAGCCAGCTATTTAACAAGTCACACAGGGGTTTATGCCCAGTTCTAAGAGTTTGCTTACAATGCCCAAGTATGGTATTTTATAAAAAGCCTTAGCTACGTTGACGTACGCAGTATGCACCATTTTCCCTCATCCATTGCCTTGGTGACCTTCTCAAGGATGTCCACGAGGTTCAGTAGGCATGACCTGTCTTTGGCAAAACTGAACTGGGCTGAGTGCAGTGTTTGAATGTTTTCTGTCATTGTTAATCATTTCCATTATAATTCTGTCCATGGCTTTGCATATGAGACTAGTCAGAGTAATTGGTCTGTAGTTCCTGGGATCCATTGATGAATGATCTGCCCTTGTGCATAGAGGAATGACTGCTGCAAGCGTCTTTGCATTGCATGAAGTCTGTGCAGAGGCTAAGCATGTGTAGAGGCTGCAGCTGAATAGTGACACCAGAGGCCCTGGTAGGTCATATTTCAGGCTAGGAGGCATCCTGGGATATTTTCAGGGCACATCAAAGTTGTATTCTTGGCCTTAGTACGTCTAAGACCTGTTCCCTACCGATAGTTGGAAGTATTAAGTTAGATGGTATTACCTGGGGGGGGGGTTACTTGAGCTGAATGAGCCAACCTGAAGTTTTGTAGTATATCCTGGTTCTGTGACTGTGGCTCCATATAACAACAGTTCATCATCCTGTATTATGTTGCCTTTGAAGTTTTGGACATAGCTAAAGAAAACTGCATGGTTGTCCATTGCCTTAGACACTATCATTATCTCAAAACTTCCTTTGTTGAACTTAATTAGTCCTCTTAGTTGTCTATTCAGTGTGATGTTACACTTCCTAATTTTAGCTATGACTTTTTTCCTTGTGTTGTACAACCCTGTTTAATTTTGGATTCCACCAGGGTATTTTTGTTTTTGTTTTAGTTAGTTTGGGGTTTACTTCCTGAAGACACAGCAGCCTCTTTGTGCAATCATTGACACGGTCGTATAGAGCTTCTGTGAATAACACTGAATAGGCTGCTGTACAATCTGGGTTTGGGGGGACTTGAAATTTTGACAGTTTATCGGTTAATAACGGGTGTTTTGCCTTGCAGTAGTTTTTAACTGTTACAGGATTAGCTAGGGTTACAGAACTGATTCCTATTTTAAAAGAGACTACGTTTGTGCACTGACCTTACCAGAGAGGACATGTTGGGAGTGCATTTGTGCAACATCAGTGAGGTTAAGGACCCTTTTACTTGCTGCTGTGTTCTTTTTACAATGTTGTGTGTGTGTGTATGTGTGTCTGTGCGTGCGTGTGTGTGCATGCGTGTGTGCATGCGTGCGTACGTGTGTGCGCTTGTGGCTGTCTTTGTGCACACAAGTATGTGTGTATATTTAAATGAATCTAAAAAAAGTGGCTGCGTAAAACTAAACTGTGCCTTGATACACAAAAGAACCAGCACCAAGTGTCTTCGTTTCTTTTTTTGCAACAGTCCTTTATGCTGCACTCAACAATATACCCACAACAAGCAGCCTTGTTTTGTATTTAAAAGAGAATACAAACCACCAGATTAGTGGTACAGCTATGGGGGCTACCTTCACCCCTACCTATGCAGATTTATTCATGTTTTTTTTTTTTTTTTTTGGAATTCAGTATATTTTTAATGGTGACTGTAAACCTTTTCTTGGGTAATATGGACATGTGAAGGCATGACTTGGATGACTGTTGACAACTATGGAAAGGTTCAGTCAATGAATTGAAACAGTTTATCATTTATTTCAATCAGGATTTTTGGAGTTAATTTTCTTTTTTTATAACTTTATTTGCTATCACTTTGTTTTGGATGTATTTATGACAAGACTGCTAGATGGTTCTGTATCCACTATTTATAGAAAACCTTTTACTAGAAATAGTTTACTTGCTACCAGTCACCACCTCCCACCCCTGTGCATTATTGGAAATGTTCCTTTTTCTCAGTTTCATGCAGCAAAGTGGGTTTGTAGTACTGAACATGACTTTACACAAGAAAATAAAACCTGATGTTGAGATTCATGGAGTAGGGCATTGTTATGGCCAGTCAGGCTTGTCCAATTGAAACATCTGATTTGTTGACAGAGAATATAAAAGTGGACATTACAGTACAGGGCTTATTCTGTTCCTAAGTACTTTATGGCTTTTGTAACAAACACATTTCAAAGTAAGTATGCTATTGATAAATATTGGCATTTATTACGCACAGACAAGATTTTTCTAATTTGGTTGACCAAAACTGTACGTTCACCTATAAAAAGGGTAGAAATTCAAGTAAACGTTTTTCCTGGGTTTAAAAGAGCTCAGTCCAAATGTTTATTTTCCATCCAAATCTCGTTTGAATCCTCTCCATTTACCCTGTGGTCATTGTTCTTTTTGTGTATTCTACCAAGCCTCTTTTTTCAACTAACACCAGACGGTCTATGATATTAGGGAAATTATTACTTGTACCTCTGAACTGGTTGTTTATCTCACAGCATGTCAACGCAGATCCTTTTGTATTAGACAAAATAAGAATGAAAGGAAGCAGCATATGTCCTTACATCTATGTACTATTAGATGCCACAGAGATTGTACTAGTTTATTTAATCATTCACTAAAGCACTCTACACCCCATTTGATGTTTACTAGCATTGATGTGGTCAATTAATCTAAATGTAATAAATCAAATTGGTACACTGTACGAAAAACAAAGTACAGGTCACCGCTGAAATATTCTTTGTTGAATCACCTTTATTAAAAGTAAGCGCTTTCGGAATAATCCTTCATCAGACATAATTTAAAATAACAAAAGCAGCCATATTTAAAACACAGATCATCCAATCACTTACTCCTAAAAGCCCGCCTTTTTTGTAAAGCAGGTTTAATGGGTAAGACATCATTAAGACCAGGTGGTCTATGAGCTCTTAGATCTACTATCCACTTGGATTCAGCTAATGCTGTTCTGTGCTGAATACCCCCCCCCTATCATTGATAGCAATATTAACAATACATCTAAACTTGAAAGTATGTGTAGGATTCTTCTCTATGTGCCTATATAAAACATTACTCACTTGACCTGTTCTGATATTACTAATGTGTTGTAAAATCCGGACCTTCAGCATATTATTGGTCATACCTACATAAAAACTTTCACATTGTTCACAATTGGCCATATATACTAAATGTTTTGTCCTGCAAGTAGCCCTCCCTTTGAATGTAAACGTTTGTGTCATATTGGGATGTTTATATTCAATGTCATTGTTAATGTATTTACAGGCCTTGCAGTTGCCACAGGGATATGTGCCTGCTCTAATATCTATTGTAGGTCTCCTATCCAAATATACCTCTTTACATAATAAGTCCTTAAGATTGTTGTTTCTCCTGTAGTTAAACATGGGACGTTCTGCCACTACGTCTTTAAGACCAATATCACTTCTTAATATATTCCAATTATTTTGAACTATATTACATATATCTTTAACATTACTACCATATGTAAAAAGTAGTTTAGGTTGTTCCTTCCTATTGCTACATGATCCAGTATCTGTCTGTCTACCACTAACAGGGCCTTGCATCCATGGCTTATTCTTCGTCTTCCTATGTAGTGTATTGTTACTTACTGCTTTACAAACCATAACCCTCTCATAACCCCTGTCTATAAAATGTCCACTCAGCCTAGATAATTCTTCTTCACAACAGGTATCTTCAGAACACACCCTAGATATCCTACCCACTTGGCTCTTGACAATATTGGGAAAGATATACCTCGGGTGCATGCTGTCATAGGATAACAGTGTATTTTGCCAACATTGTTTTCTGTATAGTTTGGAGGTAAAACCAAGATTACTCTGTTCTACACAAACATCCAGGAACTCTATCTGAGTAAAGGAAGTTTTAGCACTAAAGGTCAAAAAAGTGGTGGTCGTATGAAGAAAGGCTAAAAAGCTCTCAAAGGTGGAAGTGTCCCCGTCCCACAAAATAAAGACGTTGTCCACAAATCTGACATACAAGACTATATATTTAATCCATTCCTGATTATTAAGGATTTCTTTAGTTTCCCACTTGGACATAACCAAGTTTGCATATGTATTAGCACAGGGGGTGCCCATAGCTACCCCCTGTGATTGTCTGTATATGGACCCTGGTCCTATGAAGACATTGTTGTTCAAAACCAAAGCTAGTAAATTCTCCACTACCAGTCGCTTATGATCGGTCGCTCCCAATCTACTTATAACTTCTCCCACCGCTGTTATCCCATATTGATGTTCAATGACAGTAAATAAACTGTTGACGTCCAGTGTAGCCATCAAAAATCCACCATATTTGGGTTTAGTAACTGCGGCTAATAGCCCCAAAAAATGCCCTGTATCTCTTAGTATGTTATCTATCTTATCTAAATATGGTTTCAGTGTAAATTCCAACCATATAGAAATATTTTCAGTGACCCACCCTCTCCCCGAGACAATGGGTCTGAGTGGTGGGTCTATCAATGATTTATGTATTTTAGGCATAGCCTTAAATATAGGTGTAACTGGTTTATCTATCTTAAGGAACTCATAGGCTTCATGTTCTAACAAACCCCTCTCTAATAAGTTGTTTAACTGACTATGTACATGTATATGGTTTGTAAAGCAGTAAGTAACAATACACTACATAGGAAGACGAAGAATAAGCCATGGATGCAAGGCCCTGTTAGTGGTAGACAGACAGATACTGGATCATGTAGCAATAGGAAGGAACAACCTAAACTACTTTTTACATATGGTAGTAATATTAAAGATATCTGTAATATAGTTCAAAATAATTGGAATATACTAAGAAGTGATATTAGTCTTAAGGACGTAGTGGCAGAACGTCCCATGTTTAACTACAGGAGAAACAACAATCTTAAGGACCTATTATGTAAAGAGGTATATTTGGACAGGAGACCTACAATAGATATTAGAGCAGGCACATATCCCTGTGGCAACTGCAAGGCCTGTAAATACATTAACAATGACATTGAATATAAACATCCCAATATGACACAAACGTTTACATTCAAAGGGAGGGCTACTTGCAGGACAAAACATTTAGTATATATGGCCAATTGTGAACAATGTGAAAGTTTTTATGTAGGTATGACCAATAATATGCTGAAGGTCCGGATTTTACAACACATTAGTAATATCAGAACAGGTCAAGTGAGTAATGCTTTATATAGGCACATAGAGAAGAATCCTACACATACTTTCAAGTTTAGATGTATTGTTAATATTGCTATCAATGATAGGGGGGGGGGGATATTCAGCACAGAACAGCATTAGCTGAATCCAAGTGGATAGTAGATCTAAGAGCTCATAGACCACCTGGTCTTAATGATGTCTTACCCATTAAACCTGCTTTTCCAAAAAAGGCGGGCTTTTAGGAGTAAGTGATTGGATGATCTGTGTTTTAAATATGGCTGCTTTTGTTATTTTAAATTATGTCTGATGAAGGATTATTCCGAAAGCGCTTACTTTTAATAAAGGTGATTCAACAAAGAATATTTCAGTGGTGACCTGTACTTTGTTTTTCGTATTTATCTGGTTTGGTACAACAGGTCTTTAGCATAACGTGTTATCTCTGGTTGTGCTTAAATAGGTACACTGTATTAGATAATAAAGAGCAAGAGGAAATTGTTAAAGTGGGTGCTATTTATTCCCCTGGTGCAAATATATTTTTATTTTATTTGCAATTTTTGGATGAATTTTTACGTCTTACAGTGTAGTATCTATTTAAATAATTTTTCGCTTTTTTATCACATGGTTTGAGTCTCCTTAAATGTGCATGTTGAGTGAAAGCATTTGTTACTTAGTATTGATGCCACTTGTTGCAGAGTGTGGTCTGCTGTTTCATGAGCGGAGCACAAAGGACTGTCAAATAAAAGAGAACTGAAGACACTTGGTATTGGCTCTTTTTTGTTCTCATTATATATTGTGTATTGTATTTTCCTTGTTTATCTACTGTCTCTTCACCTGACCCAAATTCTACTTTTATGACATGTAATCATCCCTGCAGAATTAGAGTAAAAATTAATTCACTTTGATGTAACTTTTCATCTAAGCACTAACCACTATTGTCTCCTGTCACCTAAGATGGACCGTATCCCTTACAATGAGCTGATCTCTTTGCCAGGTCTCCCATCATCTTCATACCAGTCTTAAGATAATAGGTTCATTTGGAAGTTGTCAAAAGCACTCCTTTATGACTGCAGAGTGGAACTAAATGTGTAACATCAGATATTGCTTATAATGAAGTGATCCTACATTTGATACTTATTTATAATTAAGAATTTGGATTGCAATAAGTGGAAGTGTGTAGTAATGTTTAAACCTTCAGATAATATTTAATATAGCTGATATATTATATATAAAATATCTTTAATTCCTGGACTAACTCCCAGCTGCTGTGCGTTCCTGCCTCCAGTGTCCACACCTTGTCTCTATAACCCACCGGGCTTGTATTAGGGTTTGAGATATTGCCCTGTCTAAGATTGCTGTCTCTTCCCCACGCTAAGAAACATAGCCAAACCTATCTCTGGGCATCATTCCCTCAAGGATACAAGAAACTCTCCAACCCGCCTGGCCTGTATTAGGGTTTGAGATATTGCCCTGTCTAAGATTGCTGCCTCTTCCCCAAGCTAAGGAACATAGCCAAACCTCTCTCTGGGCATCATTCCCTCAAGGATACAAGAAAGTATATTTAATAAAACCATTGTTTGTAAAGAATACATTTGTTAAATAACTCCAGGTTTTTAACGTACACTCCCTAGCCAGGACAGCCAGCAGCCAAAACCTTCTCTTCTCCCAACTTCCATACCTTCCCAGCTTGCAGCCCCTGTTTTTTCCCTCCCAGTACCTCTAAACCTGCTAGCCCAGTGTGTAGCCAAGGTTGCAATATATTCTTTGTCCATGAGGTGGGACCCTCTTCCCAGGTCTAATCTCCTTGCATAACTATCTTACTATTTTAATTTATAACTCTCAGGCATCCAGTTTTTAGTATACTTATCTATCTTGCAGTTCCACTCTACCCTTCTATTTTTTACTGTATATTTCTCAACTGCCCTGCCCATTATTTCCCCTTACAACTTACCTTAGCAGTCAGCACTCCACTGATTGTTTTTACAGACTTTAGTCCTTCACTGGCTCTTACCCAGCTTCCTTAACCCACTTTGCTTCATTCAGTTGCCTCCTAGCTAGGAAAATCCCACTCATAGCCCTGCTTACTCCTGTTTCTACTCTATCCCTCATTCCTTAATCCACCCCCTTTCTTAAGCTAACTAAGTTAGACATTTGAAGCAGAATAAGTATTATCTCTTTCCAGCTTACCCTGCCGGAGCAGAGTACTGACCACTTCCTGTCTGTACCTGCACTAACCTACGATTCTCCTCCCCCTTCTACCTTATTTCCTCATCTAACCCATAAACATACCTAGCCCCATCTGGTGCCATCTTTAATTCCTGGACTAACTCCCGGCTGCTGTGCGTTCCTGCCTCCAGTGTCCACACCCTGTATAAGTAATTACAATTGCTGCAATACCTGTTTAAGGAGACTTATGCTACTTACTAAAGTGATAGAAAGTGTTTCTAATACAGCTACATGCTATAATTTAGAATATGTAACGGTGTACTAGCTGTACTATCTCTGTTAGCAACCACTTATGTATGTTTGTAGCACGTGGAGCTGATATGCACTACTGAATGTACCTAAAAGAGATTCCGTTCATACTGTGGAGGGTAATGTCATATTTTAAACAGAAATTGCCAAAGCAGAGTAGCATTTCTGTAATTGTAGAGAGCTTTTGCCTGGAATATTGTTTTAAAATAACATAAAGAAGTTGTCCTATGTCTACACAGTGAGTCCTATTTTAAACAGAAATCGCAAAAGCAGAGTAGCGTTTCTGTAATTGTAGAGTGCTTTTGCCTGAAATACTGTCATAAAATGATATAAAGAAGTTGTTCTATGTCTACACAGTGATCGCTAGGTCAGGGTAGCATGTCTGCATTAAAAACTGTATATGCGCGGAATTATATGGCAAACTACAAAACAAAGAAGCTGTTCTAGCTTAAAACCAGAAACGTCATGTCAAGGTAGCAGTTTTTGTAATGGGAACTGCATATACATTGGATATTTAGTGGAAAACAAATGAAAGAAGCTGTTCTATTTTAAACCACACAATTAAGACACTGCTCTACCATTACATGGAATATGGGGTCTCTATTAAAAACATCTCCTACAACAATATTGCTAGATTTGCAACTGGGTCTACCTACAGAACCCATCATTACAACAATCTTCAACAACTAGGATGGTTAGAGTTGCCAAATCTACTACTATTTAACCAACTAACAGTTGCCCACAAAATCCTATATCAACCTACTAACACGCCTATACTTACAAACCTTATCACCCCCTATAATAACCTCAAGACCCTATGCTCATCAAATAAACTACTGTACAAATAAGTAAAACTAACAATTTGGATGGTGATTTTCTGTTCTCTTAACACTGTGGGTAAAACCTGGAACTCCCTCCCCAGTGGCCTAACCTCCCTTTCCTCAATAACCCTATTTAAAAGCAAACTGAAGCCATACTTTAAATCACAGTGGTTATGCCCCTGTGCTAACCCCGACTAACTACCTCACTTATATTCGGTTATTAATTTCCATACCTGTATAAGCTAGTTTCTTTTCTACGAACAATAAAGAGAGTGTGAGTTAACTGTTTAAAGTATTATTAGAGATTTCTTTGTACGACTAATCATAGCTGATAAGTACTAAGATTCTGTAAGCAGAATCACAATGAATGGCAAAAATCTGTTTTGTACCTGCATTTGTAAAATGTCATTTACTGTAAATATTACTGTAAGTTGTGGAGCTTTTCATCCCGGGCCTCCACTGAAAATGGACATATATCCAGTTGGACTAGCCCGGTCAACAAATGTAAAATAAAAAAAATAAAAATAAATAAATATACCAAAAGCTTCTGCACTGGGTTGTGAGTGAATGTGTGAGAGTTATGGTTACAGCAAGTACTTGGGTAGAGGATTTGTGTTGTGCTTCGGCAGGCCCATAACTATGGTGGGGGGAAAGAGGGCAGCTACCCCAGGTAAATCTCAAGGTGTTATGGGTTGCTATCTGTCAGTGCTGACAATGTGGGAGTGCAAAAGTAGAAATGCTTCAGAAATGAATGTTGATACTACATTTCCAGTCATGGCTGAAGCACTTATGTGTTCACTGTGTGCAATTTAACTGTAGCAAGCTGTTTGATGCAGAGAAAAGATAAAAGGATTCAGGTTAAAGAGTGGTGCTACACTGGGAACTGCACAGGGTACCAGATGACTTGAGTACAGTTCTTTGCTTAGGTACTGGTATGTGTAAAGTGCATGTGTATGTTTTTTTGTTAGTGTGTGTGTGTGGGGGGGGGGATTGGTGCTTGTCTGTGAGAGTCTTGCTTAGTGCTACTGTTAGGAAAGGGTGTTTAGCAACCAGATGTATAGGATTGGGTTTAGCAACAGATGTATAGTGAGGGTTAGCAGCACATATGAGTTAGACAGTGGTATGGGGGGGTGGGGGGCAAACATTTCACACAAACAATGAAGATCTTTTACAAAATTCTGAATTGTTTCATTGATGAATGGGACATGGTGAAGTTTGCTATTCCCCTTTTATGACATAAGTTGCACTCAGAGCCTTAGATGGCTCATAATGTACTTGGTGCCATTCCATGATCGGTACTTATGTATTATCGCAACCAGATTGGGGACTAGGCATAACTCCTGATGTTATCGTGAAACAAGGGTTTTGTGCAGTGTAAAGGGGTGTGTGGACTGCAAATCAGTAATGCTTCACCTTGTCTGTGACAGAGGAATAGGAATTTGGATCTAATTTGTCTACCCGGGTCCATCTTTTACCGCAGCACCTCCATACAAAATGAAATGAACAGGGCAGATGATAACAAGCAGCACTTTTACATTACCAAGCACAGATTCTTTCACAGTCAAAAATAGTTAGGATAGAGTTTAGTCTCACTGATGATTCTTGTTGAAAAACCAGTTAACCCCAATACACAAGTCATTGCAATGCATATTACAACACGGGGATTCTCCCCTTTCTTTTTCCAAAACCTCTTAGGTAGGATCGCGGTACTGTAAACCCCCCCCCAAAAAAATAAATAAATAAATAAAACACATGAAAGCATGGAAGGTTCAGCCCTACATAAAGTCACAACAACATGCAACCTTTAAAAATGCAGATGTAAACAAACACAAAAATGAAAAGGCTGACTGCCCGCTATTGCAGGCAACTAACTGTTAACCTCAGTTACGGCAGTAAAGGACTCAACCCGGAAGGTGGAATTGGGCCATTATTCCTGCCCTGTTGCAGAACCGAGGTGATAGGAAAGTGAATTGGACTTTAAACGACCCTTGCCAATGCAGGATAAGTGACTTTCAGCATAACATTAGGAAGTAGGACAACTACCCAATCTGGTTGCGATAATACATAAGCACCCCATGATCTAAGTGAAAGGAAAACAAAAACAAAAAAAAAAATAAAAATAAAAATTGTTCATTCTCCGATTTAAACCTTCTCACTAAGGAGCAGGAAGAGATGTCCTGCACTCTCAAAAAAAAAAAAAAAAAATGTCCCTTCTCTGATCAGGCACTCTTCATCTGTCTTACAGGAACACCTGGTCCTCTGAGTCTGTTCCACTCTCAACTCTAATGAGGAACCTGCAGAACAAAAATTATGCTTCTATGTTTAAAAACTGTGACTGAAACTAGGAAAGTAGCACTGCAGGTTCATGCAGGAATGATGAGATGTATGACTTTAACTTTATGCAAGGCCTCAAGACCTGATAGTACAATAACTGTTCTTTTGAGAAATTGCTGACAAAACTTAGAATGGCATAAGTTAGCAGTTAGTTCTTTAGAAAACTGAGAATGATAATACTTTAAAAGACATTAGGCATCTACTTACTGGGTAGTATGAACTGACTAGTGAATAGATAAAATGAAATACAAATTAGGCTTATTTTTAAGGAATGTGATTCTTAAGGATTCTGTCAGGAAAACCAAGCTATATAGCAACTGTCTTTTACACAGTGATAGGAAATGGAAGACTTATAATTATAAAGCCAAAGTAACCACTACAACCAGGTTAATAAGAGGCAACATAAGCACTACAACTAGGGAAATAAGAGGCAAAGTAAGCACTACAACCAGGGTATCAAGAGGCAAGGTAAGCACTGCAACCAGGGTAGCAAGATGCAATATGATCAGTACAACCATGGTAACAAGAAGAACATAAGCACTACAATGAGGGTAACGAGAGGGAAAATAAGCACTACAACCAGTGTATCAACAGGCAATGTAAGCACAACAGCCAGGGTAAAAAAGAGGCAAGCAGTATAACCAGGGTATCAAGAGACAAAGTAAACACTACAACCAGGGTATCAAGAGGCACACTAAGCACTAGAACCAGGGTAACAAATGTCAAAGTGAGCACTACAATCAGGGTAACAAGAGGCAAAGTGAGCACTACAACCAGGGTAACAAGAGGCAAAGTAAGCACTAGAACCACTGTACAAGAGGGAAAAATAACCACTACAACCAGGGTATCAAGAGTCAAAGTAAGCACTACAACCAGAGCAACAAGAGGCAAAGTGAGCACTACAACCAGGGTATCAAGAGTCAAAGTAAGCACTACAACCAGAGTAACAAGAGGCAAAGTGAGCACTACAACCAGGGTAACAAGAGGCAAAGTGAGCACTACAACCAGGGTATCAAGAGGCACACTAAGCACTACAACTAGGGTATCAAGAGGCAAATTAAGCACTACAACCAGAGTAACAAGATGCAAAATAAGCACTACAACCAGTATTACAAGATGCAAAGTAAACACTACAACCAGGGTATCAAGCAAAAATGTTAATCTCTATAACCAGGGTATGAAGAGGCAACATAAGCACTGTTACCAGGGTAACAAGAGGCAACGTAAGCACTACAACTGGGGTAACAAGATGCAAAGTAAGCACTACAACCAGGGTAACACGATGCAAAGTAAGCACTACAACCAGGGTATCAAGCAAAAACATTAATCTCTATAACCAGGGTATGAAGAGGCAACATAAGCACTGTTACCAGGGTAACAAGAGGCAATGTAAGCACTGCATCCAGTGTAACAAGAGACAAAGTAAGCACTACAGCCAAGGTTTGAAGAGGATCAAATAAAATAAGTAGATGCAGGAATACAATGCAGTGAGAAGAGTAAAGTGAGGAAGAAACAGGAAAACAGGAAAATATTGGAGAAAAAAATAATCAAGAAATTAGTCAGGACTAGTTATGCTAAAAATTGGAGGAAAGGAATGCAGAAAGAACTTATAATAGGTTTGCCTGATAAACAGTTTAGTGTTACAGGAAGACAAACCATGTGAGTTATTGGAGGCAAGGGGCAGATGGAAAAGTTTCATTTGTCACAAATCAGTAACAGTAAGTGAAAATATTCATAGGAAATGAAAATACATATATAGAAGAAAACTAGGATTAGCAGTGTCCAAAAAGTTAGCTGTTAATAAAACTATTATTTTTTTTCTGTATATTATTCAGATTTCTTATTTTGAGATGAAAACATCAGTAATTGTTTCAAGAAAAGTTCAGAGGTACTCTATGAGAAATGGCTGATATTATACAAATAGCTTGAAAAAAGGAACTTGATTTCTACAAAAAAGTGCCTTAGCAAATACAGAGCATACCTTTCGAGAGTCGGATGACATCTCTGAGTTATGTCACTTCCCACTTCTTAGACCTAAGGGGAAGAAGAAGAAGAAGAAGGTGAAAAAGAAGAAAAGAAAGGTAGACCAGAACAGGTTTACAGAGGAAAGCAAACTGACTACAGCCCACTAAGTCAGACAGTAAGGTTGAAGGCCAGGCACCAAATGCCAGACTTGATCATGAAGTAAAGTGCATTCCTTCAAATCAAGGCCTAGGAACTTCAACCCAGGTTCCTTCTGATGGAATTAGTAAAATTACGGTGACCATGCTTCGCTAGTTCAATTGTTTTCTTGGATGGATTCAGTAAGTTCAGATTTTGGGAAATTAGATATTGCACAGCAAAGAATGCCTGGAATAACCACATGCTCATTCCAAAGCTCATTCTTTGCCCTTTGGATAAGTGGCAAACAATCTGTCCAATACAAAGTGATTCTTCCAGGAAAGCTTGGGCAAAAACAAAGGATTGCTTCTATGCTTCTGTGCTGGAATAAAACCACACACACACACACACACACACACACACACACACACACACACACACACACACACACATGCACACAGTCCCTCTTGCTTGTGCCAAACTGCAGAGGTAAGGCATATCTACTTTCACCCCAAATCTGTATGTAACACAGAGCTACCTTAACACATTACAGACGTGCGCAACTCCAGGCATTTCTGCAGTTACCTCCCACTGGACCTCTAGGCTTAAAATATCGTTTGTTCATATTTGTATATATAATCTGAAACCATGCTACATACAAGATATCGCTATATTTTATCTTAAAGCACACATGGTGACAAACACAATTTTATTGGTATCGGATCTCTGTCAATGAGTATTTATTAGAACTGTAAGGTGATAATTTCATTTTTCTAAAGGCTCAAGCCACACCAATTGGGAGTTAAAGATATACACTTAAAAGAGCTGTACTGGAAGGAAGGAATTAAGTGGCATAATAGGCAATTCCCCAAATCTGTATTAAACACAGAGCTGCAGTACCTTAAGTAGCGTAATTATCAAATTGTCTTACATTGGTTAAAATGAGATTTAACATCAATTTTCTATCAACAGGGCAAAATATGCTCACGTCCCTGTTATTCTCTTCCCCATCTGGTCCAAGAAGGCAAACTTATAAACAATGTATAAGACTCTTCCAAACATTTATTTTACCCATTTAAGAATCTATTGATATGAAGCGATCCAGTAGGATAAGGAATGAGCAAAACTTGGCTCTGTCTCTTTTATTCAGGAGAGATAAATAACAATGGTTATACAATACTTGGACAATGCATGAAGCATAACGTTATGGGAAAGAGCAGTGGAAGCTAGGTTAAGAAAGGAGGTGATTATTAGTGAGCAGAAGTACAATTTCATGCCAGGAAAGAGCACTGCAGATATGATGTTTGTTCTGAGGGTGTTGATGGAGACGTATAGAGTAGGTCAGAAGGAGTTGCATTGCATCTTTGTTGACTTAGAGAAAGCATATAACAGCGCGCCTAAAGAGGAATTGTGGTATTATATGAGGAAGTCGGGAGTGGCAGAGAAGTATGTAAGAGTGGTACGGGATATGCACAAGGGAAGTGTGACAGTGGTGAGGTCTGCGGTGGGAGTGATGGATGCATTCAAGGTGGAGGTGGGATTACATTAAGGATAAGCCCTGAGCCCTTTCTTATTTGCAAAAGTGATGGACAGGTTGACAGAAGAGATCAGACAGGAGTCCCCATGGACTATGATATTTGTAAATGACATTGTGATTTGTAGTGAGAGAAGGGAACAGACTGAGAGGCCCTGGAGAGGTGGAGATGCTATGGAGAGAAAAGGAATGAAGGTCAGCAGGACTAAGACAGACTATATGTGGGTGAATTATAGTTAGGACAGAGGAGTTGTGAGGTTGCATGGACTAGAGTTGGCGAAGGTTAATGACTTTAAATACTTGGGATCAACAGTTCAGAGTAATGGTGAGTGTAGAAGAGAGGTGAAGAAGAGAGTGCAGGCAGGGTGGAGTGAGTGGAGAATAGTGTCAGGAGTGATTTGTGACAGACGTGTACCAGTAAGACTGAAAGGGAAGGTTTACAAGATGGTACAAAGTTCAGCTATGTTATATGGGTTGGAGAAGGTGGCACAATGAAAAGACAGACATCACAGCTGGAGGTAGCAGAGTTAAAGATGTTAAGATGTGCACTGGGCGTGATGAGGATGGACAGGACTAGAAATGAGTATATTAGAGGGTCAGCTCAGGTTGGACAGTTTGGAGACAAAGCCAGAAAGGCAAGATTGTGGTGGTTTGTTCATGTGTTGAGGAGGGATGCTGGGTATATTGGGAGAAGGGTGCTAAGGATGAAGCTGCCAGGTAAGAGGAAAAGAGGAAGGCCTAAGATAAGGTTTATGGATGTGGTGAGAGAGGACATGCAGGTGGATGGTGTGACAGAGCATGATGCAGAGGACAGGAAGAAATGGAAATAGGTGATCTGCTGTGGTGTCCCCTAACAGGAGCAGCCAAAAGAAGAAGAAGAAACTATACTTGGACAATAATGTATAAGGCATATAGTTGTACATGCTCAATACATGTAGACAGAATAGGTGCTTATTTCTTACAACAGTATATAAAGCCATGCTGAACCATATACTGTCTATTTATCTAGCTAGCTAGCTAGATAATCTATCTAACTAATATATCTATCTGCTTATCCTGTATTTTAAAATGTACATTTGTATGCTAGTATACAGTGAGCTCTAATTTACTTTAATTTTTTGCTGACTATTTCATTGTATTCCTTTGGGATGGGTCATGGCTGAAAAGGGTCACTATGCCATCTCAAACACCATTTTAACTAATATATAAAATATATATGAATAAAATAATGCTTTGAGAGGACTGTGCTTTTGCAAAAAGAAAGCATATTCCATCTTGTATCTCTTTCTCTCTCCCTCCCTTTCTCTCTCTTTCTCTCATTCAAAGACAGTCCCAGTGAAGATATCATGGAGGCTGGTAGCATCATCCACAATGTCTGTATCATTTCTGAGCACTTGACGAAACTTTAAATGTTGCATAGTGTCAGATGTGAGCAAATGAATTTGTCTTCACATCTTTTTGCAGTCAGAAGTACAAAAATATAATCTGTCACTGGGATTCATTTCCAAGCATGTACATATCAAGCTAAGACTACACGATTACTTCAAGTTTGCACAATGAGCAGCACTGCTCATTGAATATGCATGCCACTAAGGAAGCCTCCGTGTTTACTAGAACCTTTTTGTGGCTAGCACAAGTGTTAGCATTACAAGAAAATGTGCACATACGCTGGAGCACACAATGTAAACACAAGTTGTTGCCTACAGACAAACCTAGCGAACGAGCATGGGTGGACAAATAATGCAAGGCAACGGCAGGTTTATTGAAACAAGTGAGATGAAGGGGAAATTAAATGTGGAGACTGTAAAAATATAAGGGTCGACTTTAGTTCAGCGAACAATCAGATGATGGAATGCTGTTAGGTCAAACACTAAGTGCCGAACTGGCAAAATAGCGAACGGCCGGAACAGCACATTTTTTCCCAGGGAAAGAAACCGCTGGGCCGGACGTCTGGGTTGTACCATTTCCTCCACTGTAGTGTGACCTCAGAGTTGATATATTTAAGTAGGGGGTGTGTGGGGGGCACAGCCCCGCACATGGGGGGGCGAAGTCCCCCAATTTTTACTGTTTTTTTTTTTTTGGGAACAGCGATTCTTTTTCCCTGGGGAAAAAAATTAGCTGTTCTGGTTGTTTGCTGTTTTGAGTATTCAAGATTTAGGGGTCGATATAATGACGTACGATCATCTGATCATTCATTGTTATAATATAGATCCAAATATAATGAGATTTGTCCAAAAATAAGAAGTAGGGGAAGATAAATGTGGAAACTCTATTCATATAATGGGATTAGTGCAGTAATAAGAAACAGGGTAGGCTAAAAGGAGAAAAAGTAACTCAGATAATTAAAATGGAATTATTTCAAAAAGAACATTTTAACATAAATAATTTTATTCTGATTTAATAAAGTGAATCTTATTAATTTTATTGACCCATGTACATAAATAATAATCAACAACATTTAATAACAGACATGCTGATAAGGGATGTGAGAGGCATGCAAAGCAACAGTGTAATACAGGCATAGGCGCCGGAACCATTGAGTGAGGGGGAGGGGGCACCCTCCCACTATTACAGCTGCAGGACCTGTTTTTCTTTAAAGATCACCCAACAGAAGACTCATGCGTGGATCACACACTAACACGATTTTAAAACATAAAAGTGTGCAGAAAATGATCTCGATCTCATTGCTGTAAGCCTGCTGCCAGACAGAGTCCCCCACGGTAAGATGTGCTCCATTTATATTATACTGCTTTGGGCTGTGTGCTCCGTTGCTTGTATTATGCTACTTTAGGGTCTGTTGTTTATATTTTTCTGCTTTGGGGTCTGTTGTTTATATTATGCTGCTTTTGTGTGCTCCGTTGTTTATATTATGTTGTGTGTGTGTGTGTGTGTGTGTGTGTGTGTGTGTGTGTGTGTGTGTGTGTGTGTGTGTGTGTGTGTGTGTGTGTGTGTGTGTTCAGAGGTTCGTTGACAGCAACTTTCAGCTATTCCAATTTTTCAGTATGATCTCTTGCTGAAATTTCCTTTGACACACTGACATAAATCAGTAGAAAGGAAGGTAACAGACAACATTCTGTAAAAGTTTAATCAACTAATGAAAACAGAGAAAGAGGATATTTCATCTGAAATGGACAGTGGAGGATATTATCATCACAAAAGGTTAGGGCAAGTTTGAAAAAAGTTTTCTTAAAAGGGATTAATGAAGACCCGAGGGAAGGAACAGAAGAAATACATACTGACAACATATGCCTGGAAAAAGGTAATGAGTGGTAAAAAAGACTTGGTGAAAAAAGGCAACGAGCTACGCCTTACTAGTAAAGGTGATGAGATGACACCTGAAAAAGTTTTACTGTTAACAAATAGACAAAAACAACTTGTTTCAATCCAAGTGGTCAAGAAGGATGAACCAGACCATGTCAGATTGATTCTTTTTATACTGCAATGAATCAGCTTTAACTTTCATCCAAGGAAGATATGTATTCCTATTATTAACTCTTTATGACTATTTTGATTTCAAAAAGTACTGGAGATGTCATATTTCTGGATCAGTGCCTCACCTTTTTTTTTCCTTACGTTTTCAGCCAAAATGGGGTAACCACAAGCATTCTTTATATTTAATATTTCATGAATTATATAAGAAATGAGTCTTACAGATGTCCTAGAATTATGATTTTGCCTCGTCTGAACACCAAACCTTATTGAAAGGAAAGCTTATTTTGACAAGGTAAATAGATCTGAATATCCAGATGTACTGATTTCATCTGTTTCACTTAGCCATTTATAACAGTGTCTCTTAATTGCATTTCTCTGTCTTTTCTAGTACAATTCTTTAGTTCGTATAACTTTTCTGTGGAAATAGGTATCCAAGGCATTTGCTATAAAACTTTCAAATCTTTTTCCCACAGACCCTCTTCAAGTTCTTAAAAGTAATATGTTCTTCCTTAGATCACTGTCCATACTGCTGTGTTACCTTGCTAATTAACCTGAACATCCAGCCAGGGTACCAAAGCTAAAACCTTCCATAAGACCATACATGCAAAGTATAGTCTAAGCCAGTAGACATAAGGATACATAAGCAGATGTATGAGCATAAATCATCATACTATCTCACCGTTGGTCTGAACACAAGTGTTGCACTTGATCTATTTTATTGTGTGGCCATCACTGGTTCAGATAAGTGCCATATTGGAGAACTTTCCTTGTTTTTTTCAGTTGCATTGCTGTTTGCTAATCTGTTAGATGTAAGCTAATAGAGGAAAATGTGATTGTGTTAGGCAAATTCCATACAAGGATCTCCACTCCCAGTGCCTTTATTGCTTACGGTTCACAGCAAGACTATAAAAATTGTACAATCTGTCAGTCTTTTATTTCAAAGACCTTGGATTCATGATGGCTTGCACGGAGTCTAAGAGTAGTGTAAGACTCCATGCAGCCATCGCGATCCAGGAACAGCCTGTATGTGCGTGGAAGAGAGCACCTAAAACGGCTCTTACACGGACAGGGCGTGGATATGCTAATTACCTCACTTGCAGCCGAAAGGCATGCAAATGAGGTAATTTCGCGATCCAGGAAGCAGAAACCTGCCTGTGTAAGAGCCGTGTTATCTGCAGAAATGTACTCAGTTGATAACTGAGTACCGTTCTGCAAATAACACAATGGATCCTTGTCAGCTCCAAATAAAGGTTACAAATGTCCCAGACAGCATGCCAATGGCCAAATATGTGGCCACTGGCAACGTACCCCGATGCAAAAATAAACCAAAAATGTTTAAATGTAGCGCAGTGCCGTGCAAATGGGCTGCGCTATAAAAAAACAGAAAAATAAAAAAGTCAATTATGCAAAGCATGAATTTACAATGTAAGGGAATAGCAGGCTAAAACAACATGGCCACTGAGTAGGGGTTGCTAAGGGGGGAAGCTGAGTGTAAGACATGTAACTAAGCATTAGTAGGCAATCCCATGTAAATGAGTGGTAGGATAGTGAATCGTACTGTCACATAGGAAATGAGCACATTCTGTGCAGTGTAGGTGTAGGATAAGGGGGAGTAACAGAGTAGGAGATAGGTGACATCACGGGGGGAATGTATGAAAGAAATGCAGCTCATTGGAGCACAGTGGCATGTGAAAG
Source organism: Protopterus annectens (assembly GCF_019279795.1). NCBI lineage: Eukaryota > Metazoa > Chordata > Ceratodontiformes > Protopteridae > Protopterus > Protopterus annectens. Next base: position 1,542,453,672 of record NC_056735.1, read on the forward strand.
ATATCAGTCACACATCATGGAAAGAGGAGTGTCAACAAGTAGGCATGGGAAAGCCAAGAAATGGAAGGTGTACACTATGGATAACACCAAAGTTTCTTGCAGGGTGTGCATGCATGCATGTGCATGCTGGTAGGCACGAGTAAGCTAGAGTGAGCGCGTGTAAGTGTGAGTGCGCGCGTTTAAGGCAGAATAAGCATGTAGGAGCCTGTTTAAACACCTGTAAGCTTGTTTGCACTGGTGTGCGCGTTTTAACCCGAATAAGCAGATTCTAGCCCGTCTAAGCATGTGTGCACGCGTGTTAGCCGTTGTGAGCATGTTTTGGCTGGTATGCGCATCGCTCCCCCCTGAGGAAACAGAAGGGAAAAAGGAAGCATGAGAAATAGTAGGAAGCTAGCAGGGATTACTGGCAGAGCTAGCAGGTGAAAACAATCAGAAGCAGGCAATTACACAGGCAGAACAGTAGCCCAGCCCAGCACTTAAAACTCTGCAAACAACAGTGCAGAATGTTTCTCTCAAGAGACACTGCAACAGAGGAGTAAGCTATTAGAAGTGAAAACTGAAAAAGCTTCACTCAGACCAAACATGCTAGGGGCTGCCATAGCTGTTATAAGGAGACATATGCAACTTGCTGAGTGTGGTGACTATGCAAATGCTGCTGGATAACCCACAGTGAGGAGACGGAGAAGAGTGTACAGGCCCAGGGTCACCTACCAGGGGTTACATGAGCTGGAGATAGTGGAGCGCTACAGAGTGGACAGAGACCTCCTACAGCAAATTGTTGAGCTGTGCAGGCCACGCCTCACACACAGAACCAACAGAGGGGAACCCATCCAAGTGGAAACCAAGGTATGTGTTGGCCTAAGAATACTAGCAACAGGTACCTTTCAGACACCAACTGGTGATATGATGGGGATATCACAGGCATCAGCATCCAGGGTACTGCACCAGTTCCTGGATGCCATGTCAGCACATGTCGGTGATCATGTATATTTCCCCAATTCCCATGAGGTATTGGCCAGCAATATGCATCTCTTCTAGCAAATAGCGGAATACCTTGAGGTAGTGGGTGCAACAGACTGCACGCATATGTGCATCAAAGCACCAGCTGCTGAGCGGGGTAGGGCCTACATTAACCGCAAGGGCTTCCCCTCCATCAACTGCCAGGTCGTGTGTGATAATAATGAATGTGTGTGCTGGCTGCCCTGGAAGCTACCATGATTCCCATATCTGGCATTTGACGCAGCTGTACCAGACATTTGCCAATGGGGACATCCAACATGGTCACTTAGTGGGGGATGCTGGCTGCACACTGGAGCCGTGGCTGATGACACCCATCAGAAATGCACACACACCTGAACAAGAACGCCATAATGAGGCACATGCACAAACACGAAATGTAATCGAGCATGTGTTTGGGCTGCTCAAGTCATGGTTCCGGTGCCTGGACACATCTGGTGGAGCCTTGCAGTACTCACCAACTACATGTACCCAAATTGTCATGGTATGTGCTATGCTACATAATATGATTCTGTGAAAACAGCTTCAGCAGGACCAGCATAGGGCTGGGCTAAACAGCCCCCCACCATTGCCAAGCCAATCACAGGCAGAGCGTGACTCGGAGGAGGAACAACCTGAGCCTGCCCCAGTAGGCAGAAGGAGGCATGCCCAGTATGCCTTGGCCTTGGCAAAGCGGCAATGCATAGCACATACACTGGTTCAGTAGGAACCCTGGAAATGATACCTCTCTCTGACTCACACATATAGTAAAAGGGATGCCTAAGTTGACACAACCTGCTTTCAAACATGTACAGGGAGTGTAGTATGTGCATCCAACATAGACAGCCCTGCAGCACCACCTGAGGCATGATTGCCATGTGTTAAGCAATGTAACACCATGTAGTATATGCAAACTTGATGACCCTGACTAACATCCTACCCTCACCAAGCATGATGCCACAATATGAAGACGAGATGATCAATTACAATAATTGGCTTAAATATTGCTGTTAGTCAAAGGGGATCCAATGCGTGCCAGCCTGGGATGACATGCTGAGCAAGACACGATGCTCCACCTGCTAGAGATGGCGTGCACCTATCACTCCTGGCCTTTTGGATACTGGCAAATGCTGTTGTCACCCCCACTGTGCCTTGAATAGGTAAGGCTCAAAACACCAACCCACCTCCATAGGTATCACAAGGGATAAGAACCTAGACGTAATGCTACCCAATGCCAGAAGTCTAAACTGCAAAATGCATGCAGTCTAAACTCCCCTCAGCATGGAGAATGTTGATATCTGTTCTGTAACAGAAAACTGGGTCAAGGCTCACAAGAGCACCCTAACACTACCAGGTTACACCTCATACCGTGCTTTACAGCCCCAAAACATGGAACAAACTACAAAAGGAGGGTGACTAGCAATAATTGTCAAGGATAACCACACCCTCATGTTAGTACCACAACAAGAAGCAGCATGGACTATCCGTGGTCAAGTAACAGTGGCTAAAACTGCCTCCCAGTTTGTAGCCTGCTACAGACTACGCTCCTAATGCCATGAACTGCACTTGGCCTACATTGGAACACATGAAAATATCAAGCTCTCCAAACAACATTATATTGGGTGACTGAAAATACTCAAATATAGACTGGGAGCATTATTCTAGCTCCAACACCCTAGGCCAAAGGTTCCTAGAATTCATAAACCAAAATGCTCAGGAACAACTTACCACTCCCACAAGAGGGGTAAGCATACTGGATGTGATAATCAGCAACATGGGTACTCTATGGCCAGATGAGAAGTGTATCCCTCACTGGTAAGATCAGACCATAGAGTAATCACACTGGATATTCACATCCTGACCCCAGTCCCTGGGCAGAAAACCACAGTGAAAAACATGTGTAAAGCAAATGGTACACTCCTCCAAACTGATGTGGAATCCATTAAAGGCCCTGTGCCTGTGGAAAATATGGGCCACACCTCAGAACCCTTTATAAATGCATTCTATGAACACTTTCAGGAATGCATGGATTATGCAATCCCAAATAAAACCAAGACCCAATTCCATACACACAGGCATCTGGCCTGGTGGACCCCAGCCATTACCAAACCATGCAAGAGAAGGAGGAAGCTACTACATGAGAGAGCAAATCCCAAAAAGGGAAGTAATCTCTGATCAGTATTATGGCAAGAAAATATGGCCACACATAAAATCCACTAAGGCCAGCTACAACATGTTGAATCTGTGAATCTTGAGGCAATGTTACACCTGCCCCATGTACACAGACAACACCCTCCTCCCCCCAAGAAATACAAATATATGTGAGAGATGCAACCATTTATCCAAACTGGAGGCTGAGCTCTCTCAACTCAGTACTGTCAAAACTAGTCATGAGGAGAAGGTAACCACACACACCACAAACCCAGTCTCACATAGACCTATCACAACTGCAAACCAAAGACATAAACACACAAAAACATTCCCGGAGGCTCTAATTAAAAATCCACCAAATCAACAGAGGCCTCCAAAGCAGACACCCCCACTACCTCCAAACATAGCACATGCAACACATAGTACACAAAGTCGGTGTGCCAAACAGTCACAGCCCTTAAGGACAAACAACATGCCTGATACACTTGTAATAAGTGACTCCATAGTCAGACACACTGATGTCCCACTCACCAGACTGAACAAGGAAAAGGGTACAGTAAGCCGCCTGTAGGCTGCTACAATCCGCCACTTAACACAAGCATGCAGGTCACTCCAAAGCAAGTACGAATATGACTCAGTCATTGTCCATGCTGGTGTGAATGAACTGAGACGTACCTGCCTGGACTACATGAAAAGAGACATAGAGGAGCTCTCCGATTATGTAGCCCAGGCCGGTATGACCCTGACCCTGAGCAGCATCCTACCCTCACCAAGAATGATGCCACAGTACAAACACAGAATGATCAGCTTTAACAATTGGCTCAATTACTGGTGTCATTCCAAGGGGATCCAATGTCTGTCTGCTTGAGATGACATGCTTGACAAGCCATGCTGCTTTGCCAGGGATGGCTTGCACCTGTCACCCCTGGGCATCTGGATATTGGCTAAGGCTCTTGCCACCTCCATAGTGCCTTTTGTAGGCAAGGCTGAAAAGACAAACCCACCTCCCTAGAAAACATAAGTGGAAAAAACATAAGGGTAATGCTGCTCAACGCCAGAAGTCTAAACCTCAAGATGCATGCTCTCGAGGCCCTCCCCAGTATGGAGAACATCGATGTTTGTGCAGTGACGGAAACCTGCATCAAGGCTCCTGAGAGCACCCCAGCACTACCAGGTTATACCTCGTATCATGCTTTTCGGCCCCAAAACCTGGACCAAACCACAAAAGGAGGGGGAGTATCCATATTCAGCAAAGATACCCACACCTCCAGGTTACTGACAATGCACGAAGCATCGGAGACCATCCATGTGCAACTAACCGTAGCAAAACTGCTGTACAGTTTGTAGCATGCTACAGACCACCCTCTCAAACCCAGGAACCCCACTCAGCCTTCCTGAAGACACTGGAGAGTATGAATGTCTCTCCAAATACCAAACAAGGTACTCACAAATTACCACATAGGTGGTAATCCATTACATATGGAAGAAGTAATCAGGGACCTTGGGACACAAGTGGACAGTAACCTCTCATGTGACACTCACATTGCCAACATGGCTAGGAAGACCTTCTATATTGGCCACCTCATCATGAAAGGATTCACATCTACATCAAGAGAGGTCATTGTGCCCTATACTCTTCTCTTATCAGGCCCATAATTGAGTACAATGCCCCATTTGGGATGTACCTTACCCGACATCTGCAGCAGTTAGAAAGACCTCAAAAGTACCTCACCAAGAGGATAAAGGGTCTCAAACATTTGTCATATGCTGCCCGGCTGAAGACACCCCAGCTGTATGCAGTCACATACTGCCTACTCAGAGGCAATGTATGCCCGATGTACAAGGCCATGTCCAATACAGAATTAATGAACATGCTCCACCTCAGAAAATCCAAATCCATAAGAGCCGCGAGAGCGAGAAATGTCAACCTCAACACATAAATAAATAGGATGTGCTGGAGGGACAGATTCATAACCCAGAGGCTCCCTATACTCTGGAACAGAATCCCAGTCCATGTTAGGCAGAGCCCCTCACTGACTCTCTTCAACAGGAATCTTGACGAGTGGATGGGAGATCGTAGATTTACACTGGGGGTCATCACTGTGTCACGTCTAGACAGAGGCACAGTAAAGTAAACCCTAAATGGGCATAATATTCACATAGCAAGGGGTGGTGAAAGCCACACACACTCTGGCTAGGCTTATAAATGCTCTAGGGCAGATAGCTTAGTATGAACCTATGAACCTATGAAGATACAAATTGTACAGGACACTAAGGATAATCACAAGGCTTTCTTAACTGATGGTAGGAACCTTGGTGGGAATTCACAGATATGCTCTGAATTACTCAAATATTACAAACAATACACCAAACCCACACACATTGCCAACATCCAACCTGACAGGTTCAGTGCAAACTCCCCCCCCCCACCAAAATGCCAAATATCTATCCCAGCAGAGTGCTGGCCCCCTGACATTGCAGATGCTGAGGTAACAACCAGCATCTTCAAAGCAAAACACACAGCATCAATGGTACGAGATGGTGTCCTGGGCTGTGTCCAACATGAACTCCAAGAAGAATGGAACGCCAAATAACACTACTGCTCAATTTCAGCCTTACCACAGGATATGTACCCAAAGAGCAGTGTACAGCAACAGTGGTCCCTCTCCACAAAGGTGGTGCCTGAATGGATACTGCAAACTATCACCCCAGAATCCTGACAAGCTTGGTCTGCAAAGCTATGGAAAGGATCATCATGGACCTCAGAAATAAAAATATTGGGGACCTACAGACACTGGACCCTACCCAGCGTGGCTTTCTTAAGGGCAGATCCTGGAGCATATAGTCCACACATAGTCCACATGTTGGTGATGATCAGGTGCAGCATGTTTTAGCCTCTTGTGGGAGTGGCATTTATAAGCCAACCAGAGTGTGTTTGACTTTCGCCACCCATTTTAGATTAATGTTGCTATGTCCTTTTCTGAGGTTAGTATACTGTGCCTCTGTCTAACATTGACACAGAAGTGATACCCGGGGTACACCTATGACCCCCATCCACTCATCATGATTCCTCTTGAAGATAGTCAATGAGGGACTCTGCCTAACCTGGACTGGGATTTTATTCCAGAGTGAAGAGAGCCTCTGGGTTATGAATCTGTCCCTCCAGCATGTCCTATTGATGACTGTGCTGAGGTTCAAGTCTCTCGAGCGCAAAGCTCGATGGGAGTTGGATTTTCTGAGGTGCAGCATGTCCATTACTTCCGGGTTGGACATGGCATTATACGTCTGGCACAGATCGCCTCTGAGCAGGCGGTATGCCACTGAATATGGAGTTATGTTAACTGGGCAGCATATGGCATCTGTTTGAACCCTTTGATCCTCTTGGTGAGGTACTTTTGTGGTCTTTCCAGTTGCTGCAGGTGTCTGGTAAGGTAAATCCCAAAAGGGGCATTGTACTCAATTATGGTCCTGATGAGGGATGAGTAAAGAGGTACGATAACCTCCCCTAATCTAGATGTGAATCCTGTCATGATTAGGTGGGCTATATAAAATGTTTTTCTAACCACTTTGGCCACGTGGTCGTCAAATGAGAGATTGCTATCAACCATGTCCCTAATTACTTCTTCCATACGTAATGGATTACCACCTATGTGGTCATTTGTGGCCACTTTGTTTTTGCCAAAGGGGATGACTATACACTTTGTGTCATTTAACTTGAGGCCATGGCTCTGGCACCAGTTGTCTGTTCCTATGAGGCCCTTTTGGAGGATGGTTATGTCGGCTGGAGAGTCAATTATAGCACCCAGTTTGCAGTCATCCGTGAACTTGGTCAGCCACAGTTCTTCCGTGTTGGCCTGTACCTCCAAGACATATATACTGAACAGGAGAGGTCCCAGGACTGAGCCTTGTGGGATGCCACTTGTAACTGGTTTGGAGTCTGACATGGCTCCAGCAATTTTAACCATGTGGGTTCTGTCCTTGAGCCAGTTTGCAACCTATCTAGTGACATAGGGGTGTATATTTAATCTATAATGCCCGAGTGGGGTATTGTATCGAAGGCTTTTGCGAGGTCCAGGCAGGCTGTGTGGACCACCTTCCCCTTGTCAATGGCCTTGGTGACTGTTTCAAAGCAATCAACCAGGTTTAAGAGGCAGGATCTGCCCTTAAAGTCAAACTGGGTAGGATCCAGTGTTTGTAGGTCAATATCTTTATGCATGAGGCCAATGATGATCCTTTCCATAGCTTTGCAGACCAAGCTAGTCAGGCTTATGGGGCGATAGTTTCCAGGATCTGTTGAGGCACCACCTTTGTGTAGAGGGACCACTCTTGCTGTATGCCACTCTTTGGGTACATATCCTGTGGTAAGGCTGAGATTGAACAGTAGTTTTATGTTTGGGTTTAGCTCATCTTGGAGTTCATGTAGGACGCTGCCCAGGACACTGTCTGGTCCCATTGATGCTGTGTTATTTGCTTTGGAGAGGGCGTCTCTTACCTGAGCATCTGAGATGTGAGGGGGGCAGCACTCTGCTGGGATAGATATTTGCCCTTCTGATGGGGAGGGGGGGAGAAGTTTATGCTGAACCTGTCAGCTAGGATGTTGGCAATGTCTGTGGGTTCGGTGCAGTTTTTTGTCATTTTGGACTAATTCTGAGCATATCTGGGAATTCCCACCCAGGTTCCTAACATAACTAAAGCCTTGTGATTATCCTTAGTGTCCTGTGCATTTCTTCTCTCGAAGCTGGCCTTAGACGATTTTATGAGTGCCCGTAGTATTTTGCTAACACTGAACAGAGATGCCTCCCCTTTTTGGGATTTTGCTCTATCATGTAGTAGCTTCCTCCTTCTATTGTATAGTTTGTTTATGGCTGTGGTCCACCAGACAGGACGTCTGCCTTTGTAAGATTGGGTCTTGTTTTCATTTGGGATTGCATGATCCATGCATTCCTAAAGGTGTTCATAGAATGCGTTTATAAAGGATTCTGTGGTCTGGGCCATATTTTCCACAGACCCGGGGGCTTTGAAGGGTTCCACCTCAGTTTTGAGGGGTGTGGAATTTGCTGTAGAGAAGTTTTACACTGTGGTTTTGTGGGCAGGGTGTGGGGTTGGGATGTGAATATCCAGTGAGATTAGTTTATGGTCTGATCTTACCAGTGAGGGGTACACTTCTGGTCTGGAGCATAGAGTCCCCATGTTGGTGATGATCAGGTCCTGTATTGTTTCCCTCTCTTGTTGGAGTGGTAACAAGTTGTTCCATAGCATTTGAGTATATAAATGCTAGGAACCTTTGAGCTAGGGTGTTGGAGCTAGAGTAATGCTCCCAGTCTATGTTTGGGTAGTTGCAGTCCACCAATATAATGGTGTTTGGAGAGACCTTCATATTTCCAGTTTTCTCAGGAAGGCCAAGTGGGGTTCCTGGGTTTGGGAGGGTGGTGTGTGCCAGGCTATGAACTGGAAAGCAGTTTTACCCACTGTTAGTTGCACATGGATAGTCTCTGATGCTTTGTGCTGTGTCACCAACATTGAGGTGTGTGTATCTTTGACGAATATTGATACTCCCCCTCCTGTTATGGTTCTGTGCAAGTTTTGGGGCCGACAAGCATGGTATGAGGTATAACCTGGCAGTGCTGGGGTGCTCTCAGGAGCCTTGAACCAGGATTCTGTTACTGCACAGATATTGATGTTCTTCATGCTAAGGACAGTTTCCAGTGCATGCATCTTGAGGTTTACACTGCTGGCATTGAGTAGCATTACTATTAGTTTCCTATCCCTTGTGATATCTATGGAGGTGGTTTTGTCTTTTGAGCCTTGCCTAAAAAAGGCACTATGGGGGTAGCAAGAGCCTTTGCCAATATTCGAAAGCCCAGGGGTGACAGGTGCAAGCCGTCCCTAGTGAAGCACCGTGGCTTGTCGAGCATGTCATCCCAGGCTGACAGGCATTGGATCCCCTTTGAATGAAACCGAAACTTAAGCCAATTGTTGAAATTGATCATCTTGTCTTCATATTGTGGCATCATTCTTGGTGAGGGTAAGATGCTACTCAAGGTCAGGGTCATACCAGCCTGGGCCACATGCTCAGAGAGCTCCTCTATGTCTCTTATCATGTAGTCCAGGGAGGTACGTCTCAGGTTATTCACACTGGCATGGACAATGACTGAGTCATATTTGTACTTGCCTTGGAGTGACCTGTGTGCTTGTGTTATGTGGCGGATCATAGCGCCCGACAGGCATCTCACCGTGACCTTCTCCTTGTTCAGCCTGGTGAGAGGGACGTCAGTGTGCCTGACGATAGAGTCACCTATTACAGGTGTATCAGGTGTGTTGTTTAGCCTTAAGGGCTGTGACTGTTTGGCACACTGGCTTTGTGAGCTATGTGTTGCACGTGTTCTGTTCTGGGGTAGCGGTTGCTTGGGTGTCTGCTTTGGAGGTCTCTGCTGCTTAGGCAGATTTTTATTTAGAGAGTCTGAGTATGTTTTCATGTGTTTATGTGTTTGGATTGCTGTCGTGGTAGGTCTATGTGAGACTGGAATTGTAGTGGCTGTGGTTTCCTTCTCCTCCTGACAGGTTTCGCCAGTACTGAGTTGATAGAGCTTAGCCTCCAGTTTGGCTATATGGTTGCATCTCTCACATGTGTTGGAATTTTTTGGGAGGAGGAGAGGGTTGTCTGTGTACATGAGGCAGTTGTAACATTGCCTCAAGATTCCCAGATTCACCAGCTGGACCAGAGAGGAGATTGACAACTGACCTTTGGACATGCTAGAATAGTATTGGGAATTCCTTTATAATTGACAACAAAAAGGGCCAATGGGGAACAAGGTACTCAAGGTGAGTTTGTGAGGGTGTAGTGCTTTTAATTTGTTAGTGCTGGCATATATAAATGCTTTAGTGAGCAAGTGCCAGGTAACTCAAATGCAATGTGTTACAGGTAACTTAAATGCAAAAATGACAAACAGTAACTTTCTTTCAAGTGAAATAAGGAAATAAGTACAGTAAGCAATGCAGATGTCACTAGGGATCCACAGAAGCACTGAAAAGCTGCATTTCAGGTGGAATTAGTGTTTCAGGGAAATAACAAGCAAACAAGCATACAAACAAAGCTACATTCAGCAGGCCTGGATCTAGTCTATGCTACAGCAAACAAGGTGTACCAATTTCAGTAAGAAACAGTTCAAATATGTAGGCACTATAAGCCTTTAGCCAGAAATTCCCAGCTCAGACAGGCAGAGTCCAGCCTCTCCTCCCACAAGAGTGCAGACCATGAACCTTCGTAATGTAAAATAACTGGCCTGAAGTCCAAGTGCTTAAACCAGAACTAATACACATTTAGAATAACAGACACTGAGCCCTCAATCAGCAGTTCCCAACTTAGAAGTATGTAAGCTACCTGTCCTGCCACCACAGTATCCTTGACATTTAATGAGACTCACCCTCCTGTCATAGTTAGTTCCATGTTTTGGGGCTGTCAAGCATGGTATGATGTCTAACCTGGTAGTGCTAGGGTGCTCTCGTGAGTCTTGAACCTGTTGTCTATTACTGAACAGATATCAACATTCTCCATGCCGAGTATAGTTTGGACTGCATGCATCTTGTGGTTTACATGTCCATCATTGAGTATCATTACTTCCATTTTCATATCCCCTGTGCTACCTTTGTAGGTGGCCTTCTGTTTTCAGCCTTACCACCAGAATGCAAAGATGTGCAGACATTACACTATGGTAATTAATAGTGGTGTACCAAACAATACAATGACAATCATACTGTTAATGCATCAGACATGTTGGGATATACCCACAATGATATCATTACACTGTACTGTTGACAACATGATAATATTACTACACTTCTATGTAGTCACCCTGTGCATCAGCACCATGTTAACCTGCTCCTGCATCAATGTTCCAGATTACAGGAGGTGGCACAGTTTCATCATATGCACAGGGTGTGTACTTGGTATGGCTGAGTCTGCCACTGATACAACCAATCGACATGTATGTGTGTGTGTGTTAGTGAGGGACAACAGTACAAGATGGGGCAATGTTGATGCGGTGTGTGCATGTATGTGTTAGCCCTAGGTGTTAGGATTATGCATGTGTGTATGCATGCACACAGTTCCACCTCATGGCTGCCATATACGGGTGTTTGTGGACAGCCACAGACTGTACCTGCCAGGTCATACAGATCACTGTCTCTGACCACGGACATGGTACCTGTGCCTGGCAGAGATGCTACAGACAGTATCAGGTACTAAGCCGGACTGGGTACTGTCATCAGAAGCAGTTGGTTGATGACTGGAGACATGTCCCTGCTGGGACTGTCCAGAGCCACGTGCACGTGGTCTCCTAGGGTGGTCTGATGACAGCACAGACCCAGCATTGCTGGGGCTGGTACTGGCAGTATGGGAGCGGCCGCGGATTTGTTGTCGTCCGCAACGACTACAAGCTGCTAATGTTGCTGGCATACATCCACGTCGACGCCTCATCTGTCCTGCATTGCCCTGGCTCATGGACATGTAGTTGTGGAACAGATCTAAAGTGTCTCCCCAATGTCTGTCAATGACCTTGGTGAAATTACGGATGGCAGCCGCAACGTCACGCATAGTGTCATTCATAGCAGTGCGATGTACTCTCAGCTCCCTCAGACCCTGTCTGGTGTACCGTTCCATACGTGCCTGTGCCTGCATTACAGCCCGGAACATAGCTGAGGTTGAAAGACCTCTGTGGGCACGTCTGACAAGGGAAGTACGACCACGGATGCTCCCACGAGAACCCCTGGACATCTGCCTGTGTGGTACCATGTCAGAACTCTGGCCATGGCTTCTGTGAGGGGATGCATGTGCCACTGATACCACATTACCCTGGTCAATGCCCACTATATGCTGTCCATCACCTAAAGACATTGGTGACAATGGATGTATTGGCAGGATGACTGTGCGCATCGATGGGGTTGACTGCTGTGTACTGTCGATTGGCTGACCAACAACGGACCCTGGCACACCTCCCTGTGCCATTACACATGTATCATCATTATCACTATCCCCAGCAGCAGATTCAGGTTCCCTGCTGCACACCACCAGAGCAACACCAGAACCTGTGAGAGGAAGACAGGAAACACAGTTTACAATGTGTACACAATGTTACCACAGATGCACACGGGCACATGCACACATGCACACATGCACACATGGGCACATGCACACATGCACACATGGGCACATGCACACATGTAGACATGGGCACATGCACACATGCACACATGGGCATATGCACAGGTGCACACATGCATGCATGCACACATGGGCACATGCACACATGCACACATGGGCACATGCACACATGGGCACATGCACACATGCACACATGCACACTCCTCAGTACATGAGATACAAACACACAGACACAAACACACCTGCAATCAAACACATAGCAATACTGTTTGAGGGTATTATTACTATTATTATCATTAGTATTAAAAGTATTGTTATTACACACTCACCAGCATGGATTGGCTGCCTTGCTGTTACACCAGAGGGACCTGCACAAATAAAACATTTATTGTCAGTGGGCACAACTGTGCCATTGATACTGTGAGTATGATACAGTTCAGTAGTACAACAGTTGGCTTTCACAGGTCTACTGCTGATATTGAGAATATCACGCTTGCACAATAATTACCAGGATAACAGCTACAAACACAGTGCACACCTCACACATGCATAAACTACCAGTGTAGAGAACAGTCAACTATAGATATGGCATGTTACCTGCACGCTCCAAGTCCACATGCTGGGTGGCTCCAGCCTCCATCATTACACATGTCTGCGGATGTTGTTGTTGTTGGGCTGGAGCCACAACACTTAGGAGGAGCCCCTCCAGTCTGGTGAGGGGGTGTATAGCCCCACCACCTGTGGCAAGCTGTTGCCTGTGGATATCAGACGCACGCTGACGGACATTTCTAATTAAATCACTGCAGTGATGGCGTACTTGCTCATATGTCCGGTTATGCTTGCCTATGTCATTTACCTGATGGACAAGTTCTTGCCACAGTGCAGCCTTCTCCTGTTGGTTCTGGCTGGTGCGGGAAAAGAGTGTGGCAAAATCCTGCACCAGGCTCTGGTGTATCTCCTCTTCCTCTGCAGAAGAGTATGTGGGGTTGTGCTGGTGCACCATCGCCCTGGAAGGAAAAGAAAAATATGTGAGCAAGTGATATGGCACACATAATACTCTACTGTAGTGATATCACTGAACTGCCATATATAGCATCTGTTTGTCTATTGGGAGATACACATGTAAATGACCACATATCAGTGCTCAGCCAACAATTCTGTGACAGTGCCTGGCACACTCCATACAATAAACTAGTATACACCAGCAGTCGGCACACTGTTTCAGGTCCAATGCACAACCTCACACTGGGGGTTTGTATCAATGTAATGGATGGGGAACATTGTCAACCCATGCAATGCATGCAACGCACAGTAAAAATGTCAATGGTAATGCACCCTAGTCTTTGTGGCCATACCCAACCTACACCGCAGTCACATACAGGGAACCACAGCACAACATATGGCAATGTAGTATGTTTGTATCCCAATAACTGACACATCTTTCTCTGGTCTCACACCAAGGACACATACTACCATGACAGACACAAAGTCATGCTGAGCAATCACACCATTACAGACCTTGCACACAGTCAGTGGCACACTCATTCCACCTCACATAGTTGGTATTGCAATGAGTACATGTGTGTGTGCATTGCGTCATAGGTAGGTAGTATGCTATTGGCCCTGGGCCTACAGCAGCATACTGTTATGCTATCCTGCCCCTTGGGACACATGTAATGTGATTGTACTTGCTCCTGTCAAACAGTTACACAGGGTGACTCATATGGCATATTACCTATCTGCATAACATTCAACAGGGATATGTCTGACATCTACTAATGAGGAGCCTTGTTTCTTAATGCTCGGTGGTTTACTCCAGGGTATGGCTTATTTGTGGGTAGGAACCTTTACCTCCACCATGTGCTCTTTACTGCGGTGCCAAGGATGACAGACATAGGTCATTTAGGCTGGGGATATTGTGAGGTGTTACCATGGTTGTTGGACAACTGTTATGGATGTGACTTAACTATGTATATCCAGCAGTGGTAACCTCTGTGTAGGTAGTATGAAAGACACTATATCTGTGGTTTGTCAGTCACTCTGCATAGGTAATTTGTTTGAGGGCATTATCACTGTTTGTTAGGTATGACTGTGTCCTTCTCCCTTTCTGTAGTTGTCATGGGAGGTACATACCGTGTAGGACATTGTGAGGTGTAGAGGGGTACAGTGACCTACATTTCCCTAGCTGACACACAAGTTGTGCTGACACGCAACATGTACAGGTATGACAAGACTAGTGTGCCACTGTGAATATCAAAGGGGAGGCTATTGTACACTTGTTTCCCATGTTCCCTCCTGACACATCCAGTAGTAGGCAGGCAACCACCTATGTGGTGGTTAGTGGTGTAAGTGTTTTGGAATGGGGTATGGTACTCCAGTATCCACACTGGTGTTCAGTCCATGCCTTTGTCACCAGGCACCTGTTGCAATACATCTGCACACATGTGCCTCTCTCAGTATATATATATATATATATATATATATATATATATATATATATATATATATATATATATATATATATATGTGTATATATAGATAGATAGATATATATATATATAGAGAGAGAGAGAGAGAAAGAGAGAGAGGGGGAGAGAGAGAGAGAGAGAGAGAGAGATATTCATAAACATACCTATCTCTAGACATTCATATCTGTCTGTATATGTGTATGTATCTATATATATCTATATATGTATGTGTCTATTACATATATATGTATATACATATTCTATCTATCTATCTATCTATCTATCTATCTATCTATCTATCTATATATGTCTATTTATTTATACATCCCTTTCTATCTATGTATACATATATGCATATTATATATATATAAATATATAAATATACATACATATACATATAATATATATATATATATATATATATATATATATATATATATATATATATACTTTTTTATTTACATATACAAATACACACACTAACATACTGCTAGTCATCCATTACTGTACAACCTACATTGTACGTTGCACTACAACCTACATTGATATGTGCACATAGCAACCTTCAAATACATATGTATGTCCAGCCTTCACTAACAGTTGCAGTATGTCCCCTGCCCTATGCACATCTTCATATATGTATAGATACAGACTGCTAACACATATGGAGGGTTCACAGTATGTAGACTATTAGGTTATTAGTTTACATTACCTTTGTTTGTCACTGCTGTTTGTGATGGCTTGCTTCTGGTTAGCTTGCTGGTTTTTATTGTTTTTTTTTTTTGGTGCCTCTCTCTGTGTCTCTTTGTCTCTTTGTCTCTTTGTCTCTCTCTCTCTCTCTCTCTCTCTCTCTCTCTCTCTGTCTCTCCCTCCG
Source organism: Protopterus annectens (assembly GCF_019279795.1). NCBI lineage: Eukaryota > Metazoa > Chordata > Ceratodontiformes > Protopteridae > Protopterus > Protopterus annectens. Next base: position 1,542,469,321 of record NC_056735.1, read on the forward strand.
GTTGTTGCAATGAAAGTATTGCATGTGTGGACTGGGAGTACAGGCTGCTTTTGTAGGTATCTGCACATGTGCATGTGATGGCCTCTGCACCAGTTGTTAGCCAGCATTTACTAATTGCATGCAGCCTGCTGTGTGGTAATTGCAGTTCTCACTGTGATTTCAGGACAGTGCTATAAAATGTTAGGTTAGGTAGGCGTAGCCCTTTCAGATTTTCAAGGTGGGGACCATGCTGGTATGCTGTGGACACTGTTCTGTGAGTGTAAAGGTTGGTATGTCTCTAGTATTTCAGGCTGTGTTGTAGGCACTGAAATGCATGTTGTACTGAAACCTGACTATTGCTTCCTCCAGTTCATTCTTCTCAGTGTGTATGTTAACTGACACCTAATAATACTAATACTGTTTAAATGGGAGTATGTGCTTTCCTGTGGGACTTGTGGATTAACTGGTATACAGCAGTGGCTCTTGCAATTTGTTGCTATGGCTTCACTATTTGGCCTTTACATTCACTCCTTGAATGCCTGCTAGGTGTCTTTACTGGAATGTGTTGCTATGGCTTTCCTATTTTCCATTTACATTCACTCCTTGTAATGCTTGCTATATTTCTTTCAGCAGCAATTCCGTATGTTTGGTGTGGTTTGGTGGTACTGCATGCAGTCTGGTCTGGCCAAGGTGTGGGGCTTGACACCTACAAGGGTATTTTTTTTGCTGTTGAGCAGTAGTGGGGCCTTGTACTGTGTACTAACAGTTATGGATAGCAGGCACATGCAGCGCTTGCAAACTGCTATACTGTCCTTATTTTATTAGTTGGCTACATCCTATGATATTTCTGGGTTGTACTCCTACATGCGGGTGTGCTTGTGGAAGCTATTCTACAGCTATTCACAGAGTGTGTGACAGCAGACAGAATGATATGCCTGTGAGTTAGTGACACTTGCAGGCCTCAGATACTCTCAGGTGTATCTTTTATCAGCCTCAGGGAATGGTACATATCAGTGGGATACACCCGTGATATATTTCAGATATTCTGCAGTTGTGACTGTGGGGTATTTTGAGCATATGTATTACTACACCATTTCTGACATGCAAGTAGTGCATACTTTAAGTAATTGACAGTTACCATTACGTGGGATAAAACACCTTTCTGCCTACTGTTAGTACATTTCACAGGGAGTCAGTTGGGCACAGTTAACATTTGTTTTCAAATCAGGGACATCCCTGTAAATCAGTCACAGTTGCGAGGTCTGGCCTCTTACCTATTCAAATATGGCAGTGTTTATCCTGCTCTGATAGTGTGTGTGTGGTTTGCAAGGTGCTACTGTCACATTATTACCTACTAGCTACCTACTAGCATGGCTGTTTCTCTTCTCACACTAATGTTATACAAATCCACAAGAATTGCCAGTAAAGATACAAGAAAAGCTTTGTGTAATAGCCTTCCTATATTCCCTTTACATTCAGTCCTACTATTTCATGATATATTCCTTTCAGCACAAAGGTCTTGTATATCAGTCATGGCTTAGTGGTAAGTCATGCAGACTAGTGTTTCCTGGGTTCGAGACTGACAGAGGAATTTTATTTTGCTGCTGAGCAGACTACAGGCCTTGTCATTCAGAGTGACTTAGGCACTTTTAAGCAGTTGTAAGCGGGTTAGTGCTGGTTTGCGCAGAGCTCACGCATGCGCAGTGCTGCTTAGCTTCGCGCACACATGCTTAGCTAAGTGCACACAAGCGCACACCTGCTTACAACTGCTTAAAAGTGCTTACTCTCGTGCACACCCGCGCTAATTTCTTTGAAAGAAAAGAAAACGGGGAGATAGGAAAGTGGTGGAAAAGGGGACACAAAGAGGATAGGACAGTAGGAAAACAAGCTCGAGATTTGCAGGAAGGATGTAGGAAAGGCCCATAGCTGCCCATTTCTTTATCAGCAACAGCTGTGCATATGTGTGTAATTTGGTGTGACATTTGAAACCTTCCACCCCTGAGAGGAGGGTGAGGACAACAAAATATGTTGTATAGCCAATTGTAATTACCAGTTCACATGTCCAGCAGACATGTCTGCAAAACGGGCAGCTATCTTTTGTGGGAACAGAGTGCCCTTTTTTTATTTTTTTTTCAGGTGAGAGTGGAATGTGAGGTACAGGAAGTAGGTATATTTGGGGAGGTAGGTAGGGAAGGTTAACAGACAAGACAAACAAGACGCATACAGGGGCGGAGTATGACACATCTGGGGGGAAACACAATTGACGGGGATGGATGTTTGGATATCGCGAGCCCATGAGCACACAGATGGCAACAGTGGAACTGAAATCCCCACCCATGGGCAGTTGCCACTGCACCTTCCAGGACGGGGCTGTGCTGGGGGCTGTGTAGGACGGGCAGCAGGCACACCCGTGAGTTGTGCCACCCGTGCCTCAAGCTGACGTAGGGGTTCAAGCACAGAATGCCTGATCTCGCTACGCACCACAGACCGGACACTTTGGAGGGTGAGTGGATGGTCTCCTCCGGCCACACTTGCAGAGGGGGGACGAGCCCCATCCCCTGCAGCGCTTCCACCCAAAGGTGGCACAGGGCCACCGGAGGAGGTTCCGGCCTGGGCACTAGTGCCAGGTGCACTCACCAGCTGAGGTGGGAGAGGTGGGTCCGCTGGAACCCGCCTTCCCTGTTGTCCTATGTTTTGCAATATTATATGAAATTTTGGGTTAGTAACAAACAATACCATTCAAAATTAGTTGTAACAGCATGCATCAGTATTCCCATTAACCAAACACCCATGAATTCCAAACATTGAACAGCAAGCATAACACATGCATATTTTGAACAACAGTACACAATCCAACAGCATGCAGGGTTGATTGATGGCAACAGGCCATCAGGTTTGGATATGTGAACAGGGCACATGCATCAACATACGTGCAAAGATGTTTGAACCAACAGGACAAATGTCCATAGGAATTAATTGTGAATACACATACCCAGTTTGTTGTGGAATGGCATTATTTGTGAATATAGGGTAGGTTGAAGAAATATTTCATTAACAACTTCAGCTACCTATACATATGCTGTACATCTCTAGTAGCTGCAGATATATATACCATACAGGTCTTAGTACAGTTTCCTATATGCAACCTTAGGAATGTTGGTGACGGGACTGTTACTGCTACATTAATATACATTGCATTTTTATTCATACACGTTCATATCTGGCTGTGTTCAGGTACAGCATCCTGCTACATTTGATTTATATGGCTCTAGACAACTGTGGATGTTCATTATTTCATACAACCATACTATCTCTATATTGCAAGGGTACAGCAACATATCCAAATTGTGGGACATACACATTCCAGCTTCAGTACTTTATTACAAACATTTCACTGTTTGGTTGTGGCTGTCTCATTCATTTCATTATGTACTGACTGCAGTATACTTTATTCAGAAGTTATAACAGCTTTCTTGGTTGATTCATACCTCTTTCTCACACTCTCACTTGTTTTATTTTTACAATTCAAGATGGTACTTTATTCTAGGCGTTATTAAAATGTCATACTTGGTTACAACAGTCCTTTCCAACAGACTCACTTTTTTCATATGGCAGATTTTCAAAGGGGATGTATTTGACACATGTCTATTGCCGTTAGCTTGCTTACCACTAATTTTCAGGCTGCAGCAGGTTATCTGATATTACAATACAGGTGGGAAATCTCTATTTCAGACTTGTTTCATTTTTATTTCTGGATTACAAGCTGCATCACTTATCTAATCATACAGTACTAGCAGAATCTTTCTTCTAGTGTTATTTGAACTTTATTAATATGTAACTATACTGAACTCTTTTACAAGCTGTCTCACTTATATTGTATAACAATTACAGAAAAATAATTACTAACCTGCCTAGTGGTGCAACTGCTCCAGCCTATCACCATAGGCTCGCCGATTCGCAGAATGCACACCTGTAGCTTTAATATAAATGAAGTAATATTGGAACATACATCTCCATAATATCAGCTAGGATAATTCCTTACATACATAATTACATGGATACTTACTCAGTAGTGGGGCGTTGGGCATTTGCCGGGCCTCCTGGATCCAACGCTTCAGTTGGTCCTGCTTTCATCTCTTCAGGTCCGCATGGTGGTGATGGACCTGTTCACCAGTCCTTGGTATGCCTGTGGCACTGGTGAGATCATGTGCCAACCGGTTCCACGCCTCTGCCTTGTACGCTCCCCACAGAACCTGACCCTGCATGAGTTGAGCCTCATGATCATGGACTAGGAGCCAAACCATATATTTGGACTCCTCAACACCCCACCTCTGTGCTTGGAAGTGACTACCCTCTCCTACACCTGCCATCCCGACTGAAAATAGGTTCCACAATCAGTTATGCTGTGTATTCCCGCCTATGGGGCTTATATATGTCGTTTTTCCCGCACTTATCTGTGATTGGCCATTTTGGAATTGTATCAGCTTAAAAAAACCTACTTTGTCATGCTTCTATTTCCATTCATTCCTATATATATGCTAATACTGCATTTTTCAGTACAGCTGTCATGGCTTAGTGGTTCAGTACTTTGACTATGCTGCACAGTATCCTGGGTTCGAGCCTGGGCATTGCTTTTTTTAATTTTACTACTGTCTAGACAGGCTAGGAGGTGTGTCTGTGTAAAGGCGGCTTTGATGCAGGTTGCTCAACGTTGCCCTCCGGTAAGCCGGTTGGCACGCTGCGCAGCTCCGCGCAAACGGGTTACGCTGGTTAACGCGTTATTTGGCTATAAGCACGCATATTACATTATGAGAAATGTTGCTCAACTACGGGCACACAGTTTCAGTGTGTTAAAGCGCTGCTCAACTCCGGGCACTCATATTACACCTGTTAAACCACTGGTCACCTGCGGGCAATCATACTCAGCTTGTTAGAGCACTGCTCAGCTACAGGCACTTATAAATTTTTTTTTTTTATTCTGTCAGATTTCTTCAAAAAAACATGGCCCATTTCATTACATTTTCCTTAAATTATAGTTATTTATATATATATATATATATACATATATGTCAGGGGATTGTTTCGTGTTTATTTCACTAAAAATAGAAAATGATGTTGTTGGGGCTCGAACCATGACTACCTCCTCTTTGGCCGACGTCTCTACCGCTACGCTATTGTTACTTGGCTTAATTTACATATTTAGATCTTATATGCTTTTCCAATGAGTGCTAACTGTCACTGAGCGAAGGGCACACCCACGCAAACGAGCGCAATTACGGGCAAACATTTCTGAAATTATAAAAAAAAAATTAAACTGTTGATTTTTACGTTTTACATTACAGTTGGCTTTATAGTCTGTGGGGGCATGTGTGCTGTTGTGCTTCTTGACATTTCCACGGACTTGCTCGTAGGTGTTTCCTTTTGGGACTGTAATTCTTCTGGGGGCGTGTCCCTTTGCAGGACTCGCCATGCGGACACGCCCCCTACTTTCCTACATGGACCGTGTTAGCCTAGGGTGTGATTCAGCATGCCCTCATGAATATGCATGGCATGCTGACATCACACCATTTAACTGCAGCCTCCATGTAAGACTTGCTAACTCTTACACGGAGGTTTCGTGAATCCTGCCCCTTGACTTTCATCTTTCAACTTCTACTTGAAAACTCAGCACCTTAAGCACCTCAGACAAGTAAAGATAGTGGAACTTTTAGCCCTGAAGTTCTGCCCATTCAAAAGAAAATGTTTAAGAGGCCTAGGCCTAATATCATGCCTTCTCAGTCAGACTTTAATGTACTGGAAAGTTTTCAGAATCAGCAGTATGACCAACACCTGTTCAGAATTCCACTACCACAACCCTGCATGAGGCAGGTGTCATGTTTGATGTTTGCATGTCTGAAATGACTGAAGTTACAGATGATGATAAGGAGGAGGAGAATCCCCACTTGATTTCCAAATGACTCAAAAGCAGACAGCAGATCCCTATTAGAGAAGAAATTCCAGGCTCGCAGTACCACTGTTCCAGAACAGACTATCCATAACAATAAAACAAAGCTCATCCATCTATAGGTTCATAGGTTCATAGGTTGGTACTAGGCTATCAGCGCTAGGGCCTATACAAGCCTAGCCATAACAATTCCCTGGATATTTCTTCCCACAATATTTACTTCTCTGAACCCCTGTCTAGCAGGGTGACTGACGTGATCCCTGGGATGAATTTCCTATCTCCCATCCAATCATCAAGGTTCTTTTTGAAGAGGGCCAAGGAGGCGCTCTGCTTGACATGTATGTGCAGTCTATTCCAGAGTATGGGGAGTCTCTGAATCAGGAACCTATCCATATTCAAATGCAACTTGGATCTAAGGATTGGTAATAGAAAATGTACTCCAGCATTGCCCCTCATGCCACTAATGGATACAGGCAGTTCCTAAATGCTGCATCCCTTACATGGGTCCCTCAAATTATCTATGGTATGATCACAGTTATTCTCACTAGGGCTAATATACAATTATCAGCCATGGGATAGGTAAGACCAATCAGAAAATATTAATTCAAGCTTCAAAAGTTCATTGGCTAAGCTTATGTCCTCCAAGTGAACCTATATTGTGGTAGTAAATAGTTATAAAAAAATTGCCTTTTTTAGATCACTATGTGCCTCTCTCACCCTTCACCCTCCGAGTCTTCAACAGCTTCCGGTGCCTATAAATACAGGGGAGTAAATGAGATATCAATGTTAATAACATGCTGAGTTGAGATATCAGCAAAGACAGTATATACATTAGGGGATACGTGCATATACTGCAGTTATTGCATATCAGATGTGATTACAGGACATTATTTGCATTAAGCAGCAGTAATGCTGTATTCTCCACCTCATCATATATAAACATGAATAAATTAACCCTAAAGTTGTTATATCATGTACATCAGAAAGGGACATATCTTCGTAATTTGTTGTCACTTGAAACTATCGAAAGGAGGTATTTTAACTTTTAACATGTATAAGCCAAGCATGTGTTTTATATTAATGTAAATGCTAAACAGTAATATAATATCAGTCATATACATAAATTTATATTTGTTACTATACATTTTCATTGTCATAATCAGTAATATTTGTGTTATTCACACCATTGCAATGGCAATGCCTATCTAAATATGTATTTCAGGGAATGTATACTATAGGAGAGATCAAAGGTAAAATAAATTACATCCACACGATTGATATTCAAATACACATATAGGTTAAAGGATTTTAAGGCTATCATTGCTGTATGTTTATGAAGGAAACAATATTGACAGTTTTAACACAGTGTACATGCCTGTGGCACCTGTGACATGTTGAGAAGAATCATCGTCATCTGTGCAATCATAACAATAATGTTATTAAGGGATGAAATAAACCTTTGTTAATCAGCTTGTATGTTGTGAATGTTAGAAAGTTAGTGACTATGCATGCACGCTGTTTACATATGTAGGAAAAGACAAAAGGGCCTGACACATAATACAGATGTATCACACTGAACAGGATACAAACAAGATAATCATCTGGTACTTGTAGTACCATTTTATTTATTTATTTATTTAACATTTGTTAACTGGGAAAGTCCGACTTGGAACAAAGCCAATTTTCAGCAGAGGCCCGGGGAGAAACACTGCAGTTTTCTCTAACTATAGCAGATGTAACATATATACATGCAAAATGAGTCATGCTAAGATGCCATATGTGAACATGTACATAAGTTAAGGCATAATTCATGTGTAGTCAGTCCACTGACAAATGGTTGTGTTTCTGAATGTCTAATGTGTACTAATTTACATAGGCTGTTGTTTAGTGTATATCACAAAAGAATAGGTAGTCCACACAAGGCATGGGTAAAATAAAAGTGCATGCCAGCAGTATGCCAGCAATACATCACTCAATGGGCAAAAGTGATAGATGTTAGCTTAGTGGTTAATGTGTTTACCTTATATTAACAATGTGCAGGGTTTAATTCTCACATGGAGTAATTGGTTTAGCTTGGAATGCCCTATAAGGACAGTTAGCCTGGTAATAATTTAGATGGGAGGTTGGTGTAATGTTTAAGGTGCTTACCTTAGAAACACAAGGTGCAGCATTTGATTCTCACATGGGGTAATTGGCTAGGCTTAATATGGCCCATGAGGACAGTTAGCCTAGCACTAAGCTATGAACCTAAGAAGCTATTGTTAGGCTACAATTCTTTGTGGCTTTGATGCATTTTTGTTACTGTAATTAGTTATATGATGTGTGTCATACCCAGTGTAAGTGCCATGCCTGACCTTTTGACTTAAGTGTGTTAAAGTACAGATGTGAATGTGTGAATACAGTATATTGCAATGTATGTCTATCCTTGAAGTAAGCCTTATTAATAGCAATAGTAATAACTTAATAGCACTATTGTAACATGCAGCACACCCAGGTGAAGCATCAACGTGATACAGCATATGTTCACTGCCCAGTGACAATGTTGTTATTCTCCATCCATAGGTCACTTACTCAATTTTGCGAAAGTTGGTGAAGCCAACATCCCAGAGCCTAATATGATTAAGTCTTGACAAAGAACGACAAATGACAGCACATATCTCATGATATTCATTACTTAAAGGTCTCTGCTAAATTGCATGTATCTGCTAAATCATTATGCTAGCCATGCTCAAAAGGAATGACAGCAAACACCACCATAACAGCAGTTAAACAACAGAAACACACAAAGTCGCATAACACAGGCCAGCTCACACATTCTGATGGTCTTGCAGTGTGCCGTGCAGTAAGAAATATTATATAAGCCTTCATGTCCCATAATGCTCTACAGTGGGAACAAACGAATTACAGTAATACATACATTTTTGAATGAAGACATGCAATAAAGAGCATTATTATTTCAAAAATAAGTAATGGCTGTGAGCAATCATTGACATACTAATCATTTGCATCTTGCCAAACTAAAAGACATGCTAGGACAGATATCAGAGAGCTGTGTATTGAGCACTGACATCATAGAAATACTCATACTGGTTGTTTCGTGAAAGAATACACATGAAGGACTTAAATCACTATCTTATTGTAGTGGGTATAAATCTTCTAACATGAATTTTGAGGCCTAAAAAATGTAGCCCTTTTACTGTGGCATGTCTACATTCTTTACCTAAGCCACTACTTGTCAGTCACAATTGTGTGACAGACAAATGCTAACAGATTCAAACCAATGCCAATCATGCTACACACTGCATAAAGCTGTTTATCTACTGTGTCTGCCACAGAAGATAGCAATTAAGGTTATCCCAAATAGCACAAATCAAGGTATAAAGTAAAAAAGGGCTTTTGAAGAAAATGTATCCGATACAAATGTGTCTCAGTGATGAAAAGGAGGTAACCGTGTTAATGAACAGTCCATTATCAGTGCTGGATTGTCTGTCTGCTTTGTTTTATATATATATATATATATATATATATATATATATATATATATATATATATATATATACATAGTCCCAGATTCAAACCACAGTCTAGATGTGTAGATATGCTTTACAAGGCTATATTAACTGTACGTGACACAAAAGCACTCTCACCACAGTAATCATAGAACACCTATTTGACAGCCAAGAAATGGCCAGTGTATCAAAAGGTGTTTGTCCAACATGAAAATGGATGTAAATAAGTTGATGCAATTTTGTATGTGTCACATCAGGTATACTGGCATGATGACATCCTTTGCAGGAATTGAACAGTCACCTACGTAAGTATACAAGTTAATGGAATGTGCATTAGCCATATGGGCACAGGGAAAGTTTTAACACAGATGTGAAGCACAACTTATGTGAAGTTGTGACAGCATACCATTGTAGTGCAAAAAGCTGTTTGAGGTAAAAGTGATGCGTGACACATCTCCCACTGTAATTTTATACATGACAACTGTAGTGGATGTTACTCATGCATAGCACTACCCTGACCAACATTATTACTGTTCAGTCAATGTGAGGTTTGAACATCTATCTATGGAACCACATAAGCTACAAGATTTTGTGTAAACAGAATGCACCACAGGAGAGGTCTTACTCAAATTGTGAGACAATGAGTATTCGCAATATTACATCACCTTATTACTGCAAGGCACGTGTGTCTGTAATTTGTTTAAAAGAGTGGTGGATTGTGGGATATTGAATATTTGAAAGCATTACATCATCTAATTGGAACAAGTTACAGGATATTGTATCATTTCCTAAATGCCACAGGAAAAGGTTTACTCCCAGGTTTAAAAAAGGCACATTTTGACAAATTGTGTTAGCAATGTTCAGAAAAGGAGTGGTCTGTGCTAAAATGCATAGATGGTATTGAAAGAAAAATCTCCAGCTATTGATGTACACATCATGTATAGCTGGGGACAACATTGTTATCTACATGTAAATTCACACTCATACTGACACAACTGAGTTTAAGGAGTAATGCCTGGTTTAGAACAGACTGTCTGTCTAAGATGACAAGCAAGAGAACATTGCATTAATCAGAAGTGCAACACACACAATCTGTTTTACAACAGTGACACTGCACCTTTGAATGGATGACATAACCATGGTTTTAATAGGGTAATGTGTCTGCTAAAAGGGAATGAAAGTTTTGGGAAAGCCTATTAACACTGTACAGCTACACATCGTATCTGTAGCTGAAGCCATTTCTGAGACATAAGCACAAACTTACAGTAGTTGCTCATTGTTGGATTTGAATCACCTATATATCTTGTTATACAATCTAGAGAACAAAGAAGTCAAATTACAATAATGAGAAAGTGCACATTTGAACGGATAGCATCATTGTGTTGCATAGACTGTGTTTTGGATAAAAATGTAACATACTGATGAAGAAGTAGACTCACAGTGATAATATGTCTTCCAAGTTGAAGCCTACACAATGGATGCTCTGTTGCAACAAATTTGATATGACAGCACAGACATAAACAATCCCTCATAACATCTATGCCATGCTGTATTTGAACCACCTACCTACCTAGTGACATAGTCTACAGAACAGGGTATCAAACACAGTGCCACAGCAGGCCTGACTTCTAAGGGTAGAGAGTGCACTTTAGATAGTTTGTCCTCATCAGTGTGTTGCAGAGATGTTTGGGGTAAAAGGGGCATTACATGAGGGGGTGGGAGTCCTTTCCCACTGTAATATTTCACCTTTGACACATGCAGAATTTGTACAATCCACTCACATAATACTTTGTTCTAATATTTCTTTAAGATTGTCTTCCTGAAGTGCACCACTGGCAAGCTAATTTGTGCAGCTGATGGCAAAATATTAGTGCATGCATAATCATATCTTGAAGTTTTAAACTTAGAGTGAGAACTAGAAGCATTCTATAGTGCGTTATGCCAACCTTTGCACAAATAAGCAATATAGACATGCAACCATGTCTGAATCTGATGGAACATAGATATGTGTCATGGTCATGTTTCATGTGTTATGATTTACACATTTGACATGACAATTGTAATCTTTCAATTCTTGTATGCATGATACAAGCTTATAGTGACACTTTACTCAGGTACGTGACTGTCCATGTGTTTGTGGCATGTTGCAGTTGTTGGAATGTAATTATATATGTTTGTAGGACATGACTGAGTTCAACAGTCAGTATATCTATAACAGATATGTGTCTTAATGATTTTACCTCCGACTATAGATGTATATGCAATCTAATCAATCCTATCACCTTCAGTCTATATCAAAAATATAATCCACAAGTCAATATTGTTGTATGGTTTTTAACCATAAAAAACATTGAATGTACCTCATGTGTTGCAGTTATTTCCAGGAAGATATGAGGATGTTGTGAGTGATTATGGAAACATGAGTGAATAAACATGCTATTGGTGGTAGAAATATGGCTTAGAGAAACAGTAATATAATCGGGTAATAAGTATGCCACAGTACAAAGTGATGATACAGAAGGGTAGAGGAGATAAAGACATAGAGACAGGGATATAGACAGATGAAAAATGCTTTATTTTTGTGGTCCATTTTTAACATATTTGATGACACAGAAGGGGAGGAAAGAGGATGAGATTTGAAGACAGGGAAACAAAGACATACAAAGTGACTGGTTTATGGTTTATTTCTGCACATATTTGTGTGGTGTTATCCTGAATTTTATAGCCAATATAAATTTACAAAATTAAATCTTTGGCTTTTGCCAATGCCTTGAATTGTCAAGGATTGTCAAGAAATTCTCAAGGGTAGGAATGACAACAACAACAGACATTACCATGCAAAAAAATGCAGATTGTATGGAACTTTGCATACCTCAGTTCTATTGCTGTGTAAAATAAAATGTTTTCAATATGGATAAAGACAGTGTTGGAAAGTGGAAATATGATAAGATATGCAGCACACATTTACACACATACTGTTAATATGTGACATACATCTGAACTTGAACCCTTGATATTCCAAAATAAAAGTATACAGACAGGAAGATTATCTCTGCTCAGCACGTGATCTCATAAGTTTTTAAGTTTAAATGGCATATTTGAAGGGACACTGATAACAAATTGAAGCAAGGAAAAATGTGGGCTTCAGCTTTCATCACAATAAAGACAGTTGTAACATCCCATAAAGCGTATATGACATCTATCAGCCTAGTACATATGTCAAATGAACTGTCTCAAAATAGTACTATCATTCTGTATATGTATAGCTCAGCATAGCTAAGCACATTTGCATGATGCCAACCATGCTACTGCAGACAAAATTAAAATCTTCAGCTTTTGCCATAAAATATGAAATGACATTGACCATTACTCGCCATTGGTGTGCAATCCCAAGCTCCATGCAAAAGATGACGACACTAAATGGGGAAGAGAGACTGGGAAACAGGGATGGAGACATAGAAAGAGATATGCTTACGGTGCCATTCTTGAGCATCTTGCTGTTGTATTGTTCAATTTTCCACAAAAATTATTCAGGCAATATCTTTATGAGATACTATTCCCAAAAGGGAGCAAGTAAATAAATAGACCAGAAGGACAATAGTGTGTTAATAAAATGTGTAGCCAACACTTACACACAAAGAAGTCATACAAAACATTCAACAACACTTTGACATACATTGCAATTCAAACCTTGACAGTATTAAAAAACAAATCTACAAACTGGAGAATTATGGTCACGACACCACATAGAAACCCCTGCCTCACAAAGTTCGAATCTGACAACAGACTGAAGCAAAGGAAAATGCATGCATTGATCTTCATGATAGTTATAAAATCCCATATTACATTACATTACATCCAATGGGGTAATAAATATGCAAAAGTGCAAAGTGATGATACAGAAGGTGGATATAGAGACAGATGAATGTTTTATTTTTTTTCTGCTCCATTTTTAACATATTTGTGGTGTGTTCCTGTTATGTTTTTTTCCTGATAAGTAATTTGTCATGCTATATAGAATAGGGAGCAAGCAAGGGACAAAAAGTAGAAACATGATGAGGACATAAGAAGGATAATGGTGAGGTATAAGATATGACGACAACATTTATACATATAATAGTAATTAAAATAAAACATTAAACATGGCCCATACATATTTCTGGATTTGAACCCTTGACACTATGCCTAAAGCAGTTTACAGACATGCGGATTATATCAAGACACTACACATGAAATTTCACTTTATAACCTTAAATTTATTGATAAGAGATAGTCATAAAAGAAAAAGGCAAGAGAAAATATAGGCATCAGACTTCATCACAGTAATGATAATTTTAACATGGCAGAAGGTGTACTTTAAAGCCAGCAGCAAAATAAACGATCCAATGCACAACTTAGATTTGTTATTAAGGTGTTATATGTCATGATTTACATGTTGGTCATAAAGCCAAGAATTTTTGGGCAACATGCTTCCAAACAATATTTGCAATTGAAACATCCTATATGGTGCACTTTCAACTCCACAGGCTGTTAAAGAAAAGATAATAACTGTCTCCTCATGCTGCTATTAGTCTGTCTGTGCATAGCGCAGTGAGTGTAAGCTCAGTAGCATGTAGGGCACCAGACTTCTGTGGCAGAAGGCAAAAACTTACAACATTTTGCCATAAGCTGTGTACTGCCATTATCTCTAAGTTCCAGGTACTGTCTGCCACTAGGTATTGTGCAAATGCTGTGAACACAGATTGATGACACAAAGTGGGGTAAAGAGATAGAGAAGGGGAGAGGGAAGCAGGGACCAAGTAGATTATGACAGAAGCAGGATAACAGTGGCTCAAAACAGTATGTAGGCAACGGCTACACATAAAATAGTCCCATAAAACAGTGACTAACAGTTTAAAATAGTTAAAGGTTAAAACAATTGAAACTATTCAAAAATCCATCTATAGACCTGAGCATTATCTCAGCACACCAAAAGGTTCACCTACTACAAAATGTGAAAATCAATTGATGGGACAGTGGCAACTTACTGAAGGAAGGTAGGATATAGGCATTAGGCCTCATCACAGTAACGACAATAATAAAATCCCATAAGATGAACATTACATCCTTCAACTTAATAAATAGGCCACGGTAAAAAAGTGAAGCTACATAAGGGGTGATGGCAGAGAAAGAGAGATGGAGACAGAGGTACCAAGACTTTTGTTTATGGGATATTTAGGACCATCCTCATGGTGAGTTACTCAGCTGTTTCCTCATTATTAATCTGTCATGCTCTGTGCAATAAAGTGGTTGCTATAGGAAGTAAAAAGGAGGAGGAGAATCAAAACAAGATTAAGGCATAAGCAGAATAAGGCTGTAAGAGAAGAAATGTTTTTGCAAATACTTTATTGCTCCACTAGTCAACTGCAATGCTATATTTGTCATAGCCCAACTAGGTTCATGAAATGTTCTAATCAGAGAGAAATATTGAAGTTCATACTTAAACACATGGTAGGAATATAAAATAATATTTTGACATACATCAGGAATCAAACCTTTGCCACTATTTAAAAACATCAGTCTACAAGCATATGAATTATCTCATCACTCCATACAGAAACTTCTTGTTTATTGAATCCAGCAGCCTAAGAACTGTTAGAATGATTGTGTCAAAGTACTGGCTTTTCACGGTAGTCGTATAGCGCAGCAAGTAGGACAAGGAATGATATTCATCATCGCTCAACATTGGTGTGAGATGCCAAGCTCCATGCAAGTGCTAAGGAGAAAAATGAAGGCTCTTTGATGGGCTATTGCTGGCCATGTGTATGTGCATTTCTATTTTTTTGACCACATTAAACATGTGAAAAATGGGTTGATAGAACAGCGGGGAAACTGGGGAGGGGGGCAAGCAGAGGGGAGAATACAAGGGAAAGAATAGATAGGGTCAGGGGAGACAAAACAGAGAAAATAAGATCAATTATATGTCAGTTATATGTCATATTATCTTATTATTTCAAAACATAGTTATGTTTACCTTTGATACATCCAGATATGATGTAAAGGCATTAATGTGTCATAATCTAAATCAGTCTCAGTGTTATTATATACGACAAGGAAACATTTTTCTCATTATGCCATGTCAGATATATTCTTTCCATGTTAATAACTTCAGTTACCAACACTGAATTGTTAATGTCATTCAGTATTGCAGTTAATATTTTAGACATACCATCCTGTAATAGAAGCTGATTTGTACTTCTTAGAAATAAACCTACAAACAACTAAGCCACTAAATCCATTGCCTAATGCAATCACCAAGAGTTATTGAAGCAGACATGTATACCTGAATAAAAAGATTAGGTAAGTCTGCTCAACCTGAAATGAACTGACGGCCTGAAATGTATTATCTGGCTAACATTTCATACCTGTTGCAAACTTACCTTGTGCCTCTCTGAGACGAAGGGTTCTCTCCTGATGCGCCAAACAGTTCTGTGTAATCTCTTTTGCATCTGTACACTAGGGAAAAAGATATGAAAGCATAATGAATAGCTGTATTGGCTGGACAATCCATGCTATATCACTGAGTGGTGCCTGATGATGGGTCACTATACTTACACATCTGAGGGGTGTTTGCAGTCTTAAATTCATTCTTTCATGTCTTGCTTGCACACCTTCATGTCACTTTAATAGTGATGACATTATTCCCTATAACATGGAATGCCAGTTGCACTTGATACAGCCTTGGTCAAGCTATTACAAGCCTCAGCCCTTTACTGAGATGACGTATAATCCCCCTGCAGCAGCCTGCAGCTGTATCACTTGATAAGGAGTGCCACGAGACTCCTGCACTCCTCAACCCTCCACCTTTCATAGGTTCATAGGTTGGTACTAGGCTATCAGCCCTATGGCCTATACAAGCCTAGCCATAACAATCCCCTGGCTATTTCTTCCCACACTATTTTCTTCCCTGGACCTCTGTCTAGCAGGGGGACTGACGTGATCCCTGGGGTGAATTTACTTTCTCCCATCCAATCGTCAAGGTTCCTTTTGAAAAGGGCCAAAGAGTCGCTCTGCTTGACCTGTATGGGCAGTCTATTCCAGAGTCTGGGGAGTCCCTGGGACAGGAACCTATCCCTCCAGCATGTTTTGTTTATTATTATGACAAGGTTTAGATCCCTGGAGCATGTGGCTCTGAGGGATTGGGATTTCTTTAAGCGAAGCATGTCCAACAGCTCTGGGTTTGACATGGCCTTGCATGTTAAGCAGAGATCGCCTCTGAGTAGACGATATGCAACAGAGTATAGCTGCAGGTTTTTAAGGTGGTCAGCATAGGGCATCTGCTTTAGGCCTGTGATTCTTTTAGTGAGGTATTTCTGTGGCTTTTCCAGTTGTTGCAGATATCTTGAAAGGTACATACCAAACGAGGCGTTGTATTATATAATGGGACTAATGAGGGATGAGTACAGTGGGACAATGACCTCCTTTTTTCCTGATTGTTGTGGTGATGTGGTTATTGAAGGTGAGACCACTGTCCACCTGTGTCCCTAAGTCTCTTATCACACTTTTGGTGTTTAGTGTACTGCCACCTATGTGGTAATTCACAGGTACATGTTTTTTCCCAAAGGGATAACTATACATTTTTTGGCATTGAGCTTGAGACCATGGCTCTGGCACCAAGCATCTATTTCTGTAAGGCCCTTTTGTAGAGTATCCACATCATTTGGAGATTCAATAATGGCTCCCAGATTGCAGTCATCTGCGAACTTTGTTAGCCAGACTCTCTTAGTGTTGGCCTGTACTTCAGAGAAGTAGATGCCAAACAAAAGCAGTCCCAGGACTAAACCCTGAGGTACTCCACTTGTCACTTGTCTAGAGCTGGATCTGGAGTCGGCTACTTTTGCAGTGTGGGTTCTGTCAGTGAGCCAGTTGGCAACCCATCGTGTGACATAGGGATTAATGCCCAGCTTAGTAAGTCTATCTATTATTCCAGAGTGGGGAATGGTGTCAACGGCCATGGCGAGGTCCAGACAGGCTGTGTGGACTGCCTTACCCTCGTCCATGGCTCTGGAGACTGATTCAAAGAAGTTAATCAGATTCAGGAGACAAGATCATCCTTTCACGATCCCAAACTGGGTGGTGTCCAGTGTTTGAAGGTTGCCAAGTTCTTTGTTTATAAGTTCCATGATAATATGTTCCATGGCCTTGCAGATCAGGCTCATCAGACTAATGGGGCAGTAGTTCCCGGGATCCAAGGTGGATCCCACTTTGTGGAGTGGGATAACTACAGCTGTGCGCCATTCAGTGTGCATGAAGCCTGAGGTGAGGCTATGATTAAACATGACACTTAGGTGAGGTGCCAGTTCATTTTGTAGTTCATGTAATACACAGCCCGGGATGTCATCTGGTCCCATGGATGCTGTATTCTTAGCTTTGGAGAGTGCGTTTTTTTACCTGTGTGGCCATCATTACCGGAATTTGGCAATCTTCCGCAATTGAGATGAGCAGTTTAGGGGGTGAGAGGGTGATGAAGTTGGCACTGAATTGGTCTTCCAGGATATTGCCAATATCCTTGGGATCAGTATATTTAATGCCATTCTGATGTAGCTCAGAGCAGATCTGAGCATTGCCATTTAGATTCTTGACATAGTTATAGAATGCCTTGTGGTTGTCTTTGGAATCTTTGGCAATTTTATTTTCATAAATAGCTTTGGAGGGTTTTATGAGGGATCTCAGCTTCTTACTGAGGCTGGTAAGGGAGTTTTTTGCATCCTGGGATTTTCCTCTGTACTCTAAATTGAACACCATCCTTACCTTCACCAGCCATGTCTACAGAAGTCAAACTAGAACTATATGTTTGAATTGGCACACAATTCAGATCTCTTATGCAACAGTCAGTGCACAGTTGGAAGCACAAACATGGCTTGGCAGACACATTGGCAATGACTACATCCAAAAGCAATGAAGGTGTGAATAATAGAAGTAAGATCTGGCTATATGTGATGGTCCACCTATTTACACATGTTCCAGTTTTAAACGCTGAAATGCTTTACAGTGTCATTGCTGGTGTAATGCAAAATCTTATGCATTGTGACATAATGGGCTTTTGGGACTTACTAATAAAACTGAGTGGTGCCACCTTGGACTTGAACCCATGAGAAAAAGAAGGATGACATGTTATTGTTTATTTGTTACCCTTCAACACCACAGGAGAACTTCCTTTCTGAAATGTTAATTTAATATACACTAATTTATAAATGCATGGAGGTACACTTTAGTGATGTGTGTATGTGCGTGACTTTAAGAAGTCATGCTACTGCATTTCTATGTAAAAAAAAGCATTTGTGGTTGTAAATACAGTTCAGATGCATGCTGTTGCATGAACTAAATAACACATATCGGGATACATATGATAAGTTCATAGGGAGGTACTAGGCTATCGGCCCTGGTGCCTATAAAAGCCTAGCAAAAAAGGTTCCCTGGCTTTTGCCACCCAAGAAAATTATTTTCCTGTGTTCCTGTCAAGTAGTGCTGCAGAAGTGATCCCCAGGGTGAATTTTCTATTTCCCATCCAGTCGTCAAGGTTTTTCTTAAAGAGAGCCAATAAGGAGCTTTGCTTGACATGAATGAGTAGTTTGTTCCTTAGTATGGGAAGTCTCTGGGACAGGAATCTATCCCTCCAGCATGTTCTGTTTATTGTGGTGACAAGGTTTAAGTCCCTGGAGCGTGTGGTTCAGAGAGATTGGGATTTCTTTAAGTGTAACATGTCAAACAGCTCTGGGTTTGACATAGCTCTGTATGTTCAGCAGAGATCGCCTCTGAGCAGGTGATATGCAATGGAGTAGAGCTGGATTTTTTTGAGACGGTCTGTGTATGGCATCTGTTTGAGGCTGGTAATCCTCTTAGTGAGGTATTTCTGTGGCCTTTCCAATTGTTGTAGGTGTCTTGTGAGATACATGCCAAATGGGGCATTGTACTCTATAATGGGTCTGGTGAGGGATGACTAGAGAAGAACAATGACCTCCTTTTTTCAAGAGGAGAACCCTTTTGTGATGAGGTGTGCCACATAGAAGGATTTCCTGACTACTGTGATGATGTTGTTATCAATGGAGAGACTACTGTCCACCTGTGTCCCGAGGTCTCTTATCACACTTTCAGTGTTAAGTGAGCTACCGCCTATGCTGCAGTTCATGGGTACCAGTTTTTTCCCAAAGGGGATGACAATGCCCTTCTTGGCATTGAGCTTGAGGCCATGACTTTGACACCATGCATCTGTCTCTGTGAGGCCCTTTTGTAGAATGTCTACATCATTAGTTGATTCTATTATGGCTCCAAGTTTGCAGTCATCTGTGAACTTTGCTAGCCAAAGACCTTCTGTGTTGGCCTGCACTTCAGAGAAGTAGATGCCGAACAGGAGAGGACCCGGGACCGAACCCTGTGGTACACCACTCGTCACTGGTCTGAAGTCGGACTTGGAGTCGGCTACTTTTACTGTGTGGGTACTGTTAGTGAGCCAATTGGCCACCCATCTTGTGACATAGGGATTTATGCCCAGTTTAGTGAGTTTATCTATAATTCCAGCATGGGGGATGGTATTAACAGCCTTGGCAAGGTCAAGATAGGCTGTGTGCACTACCCTGCCCTCATCTACAGCTCTAGTGACTGCTTCAAAGAAGTCAATCAGGTTTAGTAGACATGATCTACCTTTTACAAACCCAAACTGAGTGGTATCCAGGGTTTGGAGGTTACCTATGTCTTTGTTTATAAGATCCAAGATGATACGTTCCATGGCCTTGCAGACCAAGTTCATCAGGCTAATAGGGTGGTAGTTTCTGTGGCCTGTGGTGGCACCCCCTTTGTAGAGTGGGAAAACCATCACTGTGCACCATTCAGTAGGCACATAGCCTGAGGTGAGGCTATGACTGAACATGCTACTTAGGTGGGGTGCCAGTTCATTCTGTAGTTCGTGCAGTACGCAGCCTGGGATGTTGTCTGGTCCCATGGATGCTGTGTTCTTGCCTTTGGTGAGTGCGGTCTTTACTTGTTCATCTGTGATTACAGGGGCTTTGCATTCTTCCAGTATTAAGATGGGCCCTTTGGAGGGTGGGAGGGGGGTAAAGTTAGCACTGAACCTATCTGCCAGGATGTTGGCAATATCGGTTGGTTCTGTATATTTAGTGCCATTGTGCTGTAGCTCACAGCAGATCTGAGTTTTGCCATTGAGATTCTTGTCATAGCCGTAGAATTCTTTCTGGTTGTTATGTAATGACTTATTGTGCACATCATAACTGATGCAAGTGCATTTTAAATTAACTGACATAATTGTCATGTTTAACATACTTTAAATTATATTGGACTTATATGGCAGGCATTACTGAAACATTTATTGCAAAACTCATACTTATGAGACTCTTTTTTTATTTAGTAGTTTATTCCTAATCAAATGTTAGTGACACATGCCATTCTGATCTCCTCAGTATACCTATCTGATAAATGGATCTATACTATGTATTATCCATCCTCTGTCTCTAAACTCACTTCACTTACACCTTGATTCAGAAAAAGAGATGGGGAGCGGACAGGTGCATTTTCTTCACTTAGTACTATCCAGGGTGTTGACAGCAACACACCAATAATATAAATTACCCAGAAAAGGGAAACACAGAAAATTAAATCATTTCATCTGTGACATACCATGAAGAAGTCATAGTGACATACCTTGAAAGGGAAATGTATTACTAATATAATTAATATTTAGGTTATATGGATAGGTAATGTATAATATATTCTGTATTGATAACAACAATTCACAAGGACTCCTTTAGTTGACATCTTTAGCATTTATCACACAGACTTAGGCTGTTTAATTCATATCCCAAAATTGTGTCAGTATGTCTTCTGACACCACAGGCAAAGTTATCAGTACTATAGATTTGTACCTACCGGTGCCTCTGCTTTTGGTCCCTTCTCGAAATATTTACAGCATGTGCCACAGAGACAGTTGGCTGACAGGTGCGCATTCTTCACTCACTACTATAGAGAGTAGACAGCAGCCCAAATTAAATTTTACATTTTTACCTTCAGTCGTGAAATGTGATTGCACACTGCTGAGTGGCACTTAAAAAAATAAATAAATAAATACATCAATAAAAAGAAATTATATTTCAAATGCACAAAATTAAAGGATATATCTAACAAAGAGCAGAACACTTATAGCATTAACAAGACACATTCATCCTTTTCACATCTGTTTGCCACTTCACTAGTAGCATTTGTATCACACATGATCGAGATTTCACATAATAGCAAATGTTCAGAAAGGCTGCGTACAGAGAATTACCGGAGGTCATTCCTGACATAATATATACAAATGATAATGACATAAAAGTTTAAAATAAAATGTATTACTGTCATGATGAGTAATTGTTAGATATGGACAAGTCCACCAGCATATATAACACATAAGTCCACATTAATCATGTTACTGCTTTTGTGTCATCAGACTTTACAAAATGTCATATGTTACATCATCCATAACACACATTGTTAGTGATAATGAGAAGAAATGATTTTCCAGCAATAACAGATTTGTAACAGCAATTCACATGAACTACAGGTAAGATATTTAACATTTATCACACAGACTTCAGCCTGTTCATTTCATATACAACATTGTGTGTCCATATTTATTCTGAACCCAGTCAAAAATATGTATAAACTGGATTCAAACCTTGCATTATGTGTCTACTTTCTCAATGTTCACTTCACTTGCACTTTGCACCACAGAGATAGCTGGTAGGTGAAATTTCTTCACTGAGCACTGTGCATAGTGTTGACTGAGGCACATAATCAGCAGTTTCATTGTGCAACTGATGGCACTCCAAATTAAAGATGTGAGTCTTTACTTTAAAAAGTGAACTGTCAACAGTACAGTGCCAAATGGTATACAAAGCTTGAAGAAAATGGAGAAAAATAGGAAGCATTATGAAACAAGTATTTAAAATGTATCTTTCTGATGTTTCTTCAACTTTGTTCTCTTGAAACATAAGCATATGCTCCTTTATCATTCCTACATTCACAGAAACAATACCCTGTTTGGATGTGAACCATCAAAACAGGGCATTAGCAACACACCCTTGAGATTATTTTATTATATGTCACAGAACAGGCATACATTAGAATGAAGAAGAAGAAGAAGCAGATGGCATATGCTCAAGATGTGATATTTTATCCAAATTACTATAAAGGTAAAACTGAACAAAGTTCTGAAAGTTGCCATTTGTAATTTGCCAGTGGATGTGTGCATGACCAGGATAATGACAACTGTTAAGCTATTATTTCCTCCCAAAATATTAACAAAATATTTGCAACAGAGCAGATATTTTCTTCTCTTTAGTTTATAAACAGAATTCCCTTATCTATGCTGTTTTAACATGAATGCATCTTATTTGCATTACTTTTGATATTTGTTTCAATGAGTAATGTACATCCTTAGAATTACAAATATTTATTCAGTGGCACAACAGTTTCGCATAACCACTTCATAAAAATGCTATGAATGTTTTTCTCCCAAGTCAGTAAATGTAATCCCAGACATTTTGGTAAGTCTCTTCTCTATGACACACCTTCAGTATCTGAACAACAAAGAGGAAAGAGTATGAAGCACCGATTGTTCCTGTAGTCAGACTAATAATTCACAATTGTAATTCTTTGGCAGGTAACAGCTTTCAATGCTCATCCTTGCAGTGCTAGAGCATGTGTACACAATAGCACAGGACCTTAAACCATGTTTACCTGCTCTGCACTTAGTCACACAGATGGGGAAATTCATGAATGCTAATGTGTTCACACCTGATTTGCATATTCACAGTGCTCAGAGAATATAATCTGTACAATCTAAAGCTAACCATGTTGGTAAGGAACTAATACTGTAGTAGAATTGACTGGATAAAATGAACTGCTCTGAAGCTATGCTGCTACTTTTTTAAAAAAGTTTGATTTCTTTTTACCTTACTGATGGATTGCATTTCACAGCACCCCATTTGTTTACTGTCTACATTGTTTGTCCATTGCTTTTGGAATAGGCATGTATATATATATATATATATATATATATATATATATATATATATATATATATATATATATATATATATATATATATATATATATATATATATATATATGTATGTATATATATCAGTTATTCCTTTGCATTACAAATATTTGGAAATTAAATGTTACCTACCATTATTGAAACATTTCTCTGGGAAAATAAACAGTTATTGCAAAAAAGTGCTGATTTGTAGCCCAATAAATGTGTCGAGCCTGTGATATATATCTGCCGGTCCTCACCATAAGTGGATCTCCAAAGAAGTTTTATCCATTTTTAGTTGAACAGTTTAAATTATTCTTCTTAATGCTGAAATCTACTACAGAGTTGCACAACTTTTCTCATCCTTAAGAACTTTTAGCATTGGTTTTCATTTTTTTTTTGTGATGGTGGGGAGTTCTGTATTAACTTGTGTACTCATGGGAAGCTTTAATTGGCTGCATGCATTTATACTTTATTTTATTAACAAGAACTTGTTGCTTAATTTTTTTTTAGATTTTTTTTTTTTATGTTTCAGCTCATACAGGGCTATGGTGCCCAAGATGTCTGGACCCCATAAATCGCTATGTACGGATGCAAAGAATGAAGTTATCATCCAGAAACTATGGTGACATAGATCATTCCTCTTAGACATAGGCACAGGTGACAAGTCATCCCATGACTCTATATGGGAGCAGGTGATCAACCATGTTAATCTAGTCAGAATATGTGGCTGTACATATCAACAAATCAGACATAAGACCAGTGTTATAATAATGACTGCAAAATGTAGGATGGCTGCAATTGCTTGGGAACATATAGCTAGTGTGGTTGGTCCTGCTTCTATACCACCACTGACTGAGACACAGAAGGTCTTGACCACTTTGAGAGAGCCAGGCAGCTCATTGGGGGAACTACAAAGAATAGCTGATGGTGCTGATGTGGACAGCAACCCACATGTATCTACTGCTGAACTTCCAGGTAGGCAATATAATTAAATAATTTACATTGCATGAATATGTATGTGTATGTGGGTCTACTTCTTTCAAAGTTTCAAAACTTCACATTTCTTATGGTCGAGACCATATGATCGATGTTTTGAAACTTCAGACTGTATAAATGGAGATCACCTTGCAGTGCAGAATGGTATATTTACTTTAAAAATATATATTTTTTTGTTTGTATTTTATTTTATTTTTTTTTATTTAAATTTTGAAGTTTCAAAACTTCGATCTTATGGTCTTATGCAATATCTTGTATTTTATATCCATGTATTTATCTATCTCTCTCTCTATGTATATATATATATATATATATATATATATATATATATATATATATATATATATATATAAAGAGAGAGAGAGCGAGAGATACAAAAATAGAGAAAGTGAGAGAGAAGGGTGGGTAGGAGAGACACTGACAAAGAGAGAGGTATGGAGGGAAAGAGACTGGACAGTATGAGATGTTCTGCAGATGTAAAGGGGACTGTGTTCTGTTTCGTATGCCATTTGCATCATGATGCCTGTCATCTTGTTTCATCTTCTTTTCTTATCTGTAGGCACATCTTTTTCAGATTTTACATGACCATCTACACATGATAAGCACACTTTTTTATTATTATTACTATTTATAAAGTAGATTTATGCATACATGAAATCTTGTTTTTTCATTGTATTAGCATATATTACTGTCTAAAATGCATTTTACATAACCTAAGTTTGAAAAGTTTGTATTTTATTTTTCATTTTGTTGTGCTGATTTCTTGTTATCATAGGTAATCCTGTCAGTGGCACTGTGGAACCCCTACCACTAGAAGCCATTGTATAAGTAGCATCTGCTGTTGATGATGGCGATGAAGCGACCCAGTCTGTGAGTGTAGAGGTTCAGTATGCTTATGCATATCCATACCACAGAGACCTATATGACATAAGACAGGTTAAGGGTGACACAGCTGATCAGGGAAGTAGGTTACTTCAGCTGAAGAGCTGTAGCCATTATGAGGGCAAAGTACCACAAAGGGGGGTTGCTCCAGGTACTCAGAGAAGGCCTGTTGCCTACCCTACTAATGATGAAGATGAATCAGTTGGTGCCACATGACATATGTGTATGGCCATCATGGAGGCACAGGCACATTCCACCAGGGCCATGGAAGAGATAATATGAGTACTAAATGTTGTTCATTTTGATGTGCAGGATTTCCAGAACTGTATGGGTGACTCCTTGGACAGTATGAATGGCACACTGGATTGGGCAGTGTCTGTAATAAAACATCTGTTGAGGTGGACCAGCATCCTTGTAACTAGAGAGCCAATACTTCATCAGGTGTTAGTCATATGACTGTATCAGATCCCACTCCCGTAGTGGCACAACTTCCACTGTTCCATCAGTGACTGAGGTGTCCACACTCAGGTGTGGTAGGCCATGTGATCATGGTCATGGACGTAGTCAAGATGAGAACTCATCCAGTAGATTTCACTTACTTTCAGGTAGCACCCTGACCTCTAGTCAATGTTATGGAATTTACAGTAGAGTTCCTGGCAGAGGTAGTTCTCTTTGCCAGTATGATGATGCTGAACTGACTACTCTACTATGCATGGCTCACATCTGTCCAAAATGCCAGGATATAATGCTAGCACAGTGCTTGACTTTGTTCATGCAGACACAACACACACGCATTGAAAAACAACTTGCCCATACCACCTCACACTCACGCCCACCCACATAAGTTATATAAACACAACAGTTGACTGATATAAATGCCTTGCTACTGGCCCTGGCAGTTGTATACTTCTTGATTAAATTGTTTGCTACTTGCATGCACTTACTACTTTGGTGTCATACTTGACCTCCAGTACCACACTCTCACCCACCACCCAGTGAAAATGATGATGACTATGCCCTGCCCTTTGCACATTTCTTTGTGACGTAGGGTTGACTACATGTCTGATGCATAGAGTAGATAGCCAATGCATGCTTTGTCTGAAGCCTGCTTGAATGTTAATGTACTGCAGAAAAAAATGTTTTTATTTATTGTTCCTACTCGGTTATGAATGATTAATTATATAATTGCTGACTTTTGTTATATTTCTGTTAGTATTCTTAGTAATACAATCAAAGTAGATAGTTAATTATTGCTTATTGCTATATTTATGCAAATGATGCTAACATTGAACTACACATTGTTGGTTTATGTACATTGGTCAACTGAAATGCTTGATGCACAGAACTGAGCAGAATCCATAGTGGCATATTGTATATATTAATCATAAATTATTATTAAAATTACTGAACACGAGACATGTTTCAGCTTAGATAGATATGATTATTTGCATATGAGAGTAATCAGTAAAATACCTAGTTATTCATACAGGTCCCACATTTACCTTGTTAATACTGCAGCTACGTTACAATATGTGTCATTGCTGTTTGTCTCTGTCTAATGCTAAGAACACACACCCATTACATGGTTATGTCAAAGCTGTGGAGTTTTGCAAGTGTCAGTTTAATTTAATCTTTGTATGAGTTTATGATTTCCGTTTTTTCTAGTAAGTGCGTGCTATCCTTGACCTCTAAGCCAGGGCTATAGCATGTTGTGCCTGCCTATGTCTGCCAGCACCATTTGCAACTAGTGGTTCTACCCAAGACTCATTATCTGTATCTGGTGGCATTGCTGGACTTACCTGTGGTCCTGGAAACTGTGGTCCTGCCCCTTCTTGTCCCTTTTGAAGCTGTTTCCTTAAAATTATATTGTTTAACATGGCATAGATTGTGAGTATTTGGGCAGAGGTGGCTGATCCCTAGCAATGGTAAATCACAAAGCATTCTTTAGCTACATCTGAAATCTAAAAGGGAAAGCCCAGCTTTGTGCCAAACTAGCTGTGGATGGTGCCACTTATACTGAACATGAGAAAATTGCCAATCTGCTAGCGGACAGATTTGGTGAAAACTTCACCCCCCTGTCTCCACCAATCTTACCCCATAACATACCCATCACCAGTCCTCTGCCTAGTATTTCCAGCGAGTAGGTCATAGCCACACTCTCTAAGGCAAAAACACAGCCTCTATGTGACTGGACAACATCCCAGGCTGCCAATTAAATGGTCTAAAACAGGAGTTAACAGAACCATTGAGGGCGGTCTTCAATCTCAGTCTAAGCACTGTCTTTGTCCCAGCTGAGAGGAAAACAGCAATCATATTCCCGTTGCACAAAGAGGGTCACTCTACTGACCCCAAGAACTATAGACCAATAACCAGCCTTATATGCAAGGCCATGGAGAGAATCCTCATGGATCTTATCAACAAGTATATAGGTGACCTTCAAACTCTTGACCCAACCCAGTTTTGCTTTGTTAAGGGCAGATCTTGCCTGCTAAACCTGGTGGACTTCTTCGAGAATATCACCAATGTCCTGGATGAAGGCAAAACAGTTCATACTGCCTATCTTAACCTAGTCAAGACATTTGACATGATCCCTCACTCAGACATTATTGAGAAACTCACCCAGCTGTGGATTAACCCTTATTTCACTAACTGGTTCACAAACAGAATGCATACAGTCAAAATTGGAGATGCCTAATCTACTAGTAGACCTGTTACCAGTGACGTTCCACAGGGATCTGTACTAGGCATTTGGCATCTGTTTTTCAGAAGTCCTGGTGAAAATAGATGGCCTATGGCTTACCAGATTTGCTGATGACCTCAAACTGGGTACAATCATTGAATACCCCAAAGATGTCAACATTCTACAAAATGGGCTTATACAGACAAATGATTGGTGTCAAAGCCATGGACATAAACTAAATACAAAAAATGCGTTATCATCCCCTTTGTCAAAGGAGAACCCCCTGCTAAATACAACATTAATAATATCCCCTAAGTTCAAACCCAGTGGTGAGAAATTTAGGAATGCAAGTTGATAGCAGTCTTAATTTTGAACATCAGTTGTCCACAGTAGTAAGGAAGGCCTTCTACATTGCACACCACATAATCAAGGCTATAGCATCCAAAGCTAAGGAGGTTATAACTCCCCTGTACTCAGCTGCCATCAGACCAATTAAAGACTACAGTGCTCCCTTCTGTATGTATCTCACCAGACATCTGCAGCAACTAGAGAGACTTCCGAGGTTTCTCAGCAAGAAAATTCAGGACCTTCAACACATCACCAACACTGACAGACCGAAGGCCCTATCACTTAACTCAGTTTCATATAGACTGCTTAGAGGTGACTTGTGCCTTGCCTACAAAGCAGTCTTACAACTGACTTGAAGAAGCTACTGCATATCTGCAAATCCAATGGGACAAGATTCACTTACTCTAGGGATCTTAACCTAGCCTGCGATATTAACAGGACATGCTGGAGAGACAGATATGTCTCCCAGAGGTGCCACTCCTCTGGAACAAACTCCCAATTCATGTAAAACAGAGCTCCTCAATGACCCTATTTAAGAATAACCTGGACAATTGGATGAAAAAACATAAATTTACACTGGGGGGGGGGGGTTCACCTATGTCCCTCTTAGATGGGGTTGCCAATGTTGATCACATATTCACACACAAAGATAGACTATATATATCTTGGTCCATAACTCTTCAGAATTGTGTACTGTAAATTGTTGTTGAGCTCATTTTATTCAGAGTTGTGCACTGTTATTTTTGATTCACTGTATAGTTTTTCAGATCTCTGCTAAAAGTGTTTTGTCCCACCCACCCTCTCTATTTCTGGCTTGTTGTTTAAATTTGGTGGCTTTTGCAGTTGCCCGACCCACTGTAGATTTGATCTGGGATGCTCCCCCCAGTCCCATCTCTTTACCACATTCTACCTAATGCACTCCTTCTGCACTTGTTTTAGTAATTTTTAATTTAATTGCATTTTTTAAACTGCATTTGGTCTAATATTGCTACCTACTCAAGTGTGCTAGCTTGCACTGCGTTTGAATTGTTTTTACTGCTGTTTTAGCTACTTTTCTGTAAAAAACAAACAAAAAAACTGTAAGCCTGTTTCCTACCTTTCCTGTAACTAGTGTAATCCAGATACAGATTTACTGTATCCAGGACTGTATGTAATCTTCTGAGCCCCCCCCCACCATGCCTTTCTGTGTTGGAGGGAAGCCTTGCAGCTTGTCAGTGGGAGTGGTAAGCACTATGTAACCTGTCTACTACATAAGGAGTGGTTCTGGCCAAGAAAGTGTAGTTATTCACCATCTGGGCAATCTTTTCCATCTATCTCAACTTTCTGATTTGAAAGCCCGCATTTGCACTTGTTTCTTTCCTGTAACTAGTCTAGTGCAGATACAGATTCTTAGTTTTAGCACTTGAGTTTGCTTATTCATGCTCAGTACTTGTTCTGAACTTGTTGCAAGCACTAAATAAACTACTAATCACTATAGCACTCAACCTTCCTCATTACCTAGAGGGAAAACAGTTTTTGCACTTACTTTCCTCACTTGCTTAGAGAAAAATAGATCTTGTGCTCACTTTCCTCACTTATCTAGAGGAAAATAGTTTTTTATTCAGGCATGTCCAAGGGTCAGCTCCGAGTGTTCTCTCCTGTCTATCTGATGAATCTGGGCATCTTGGGGCAATGTAGAAATTGCCTCATGTACACAGACAACCCTCTCCTCCTACCACCCAACACTACAACCTATGAGAGATGCACTTATCTAACCAAACAGGAGGTAAAGATCTCTCCAACCAAGACTGAACTTGACATTCAAGAGGAGAACATAAACACTTGCACCACATCACACTTATCACATAGTCTCACTAAATCTACACCACCAAAATCCACACATAGAAACACAAAAACATTTGCGTAGGCTCTCAATAATAATCTGCCCAAACAACAGAGACCTCCAAAGCAGAAACGTAAGTAACTTCCACCCTCCAACACAACCCAAATGACACATAGCCTGCAGACTCAGTGTGCCACTCAACCACAGCCAATAAGGCAAAACAACGTATCCAACACATTAGTCATAGGTGGCTCTATAGTCAGGCACACTGATGTCCTACTCACCAGGCTAAACAAGGAGAAGGTTACTGTCAGCTGCCTGTCAAGTGCCAGGATCCACCACATAACCCATGCACTCAGGCCACTCCACAAGAAGTACAAATATGACTCTGTCATTGCCCATGTTGGTGTGAATGACCTGAGACATACCTCCCTGGACTACATGAAAAGAGACATGGAAGAGCTCTCTGATCAAGTAGCCCAGGCAGGTATCACCCTAGCTCTGAGTAGCATTCTGCTATCACCTAGAATGATACCGCAGTACAAGGACAAAATGATTGACTTTAACAATTGGCTAAGCTTCTGGTGTCATTCTAAGAGGATCCAGCATCTGTCTGCTTGGGATGACATGGTCGACAGACCACGATGCTTTGCCAGAGATGGCCTGCACCTGACACCCCTGGGATTCCGGATACTGGCTAAGGCTCTTACCGCCCCTATAGTGCCTTTTTTAGGCAAGGTTCAAATGACAAATTTACCACCATAACAGGAACAGGCAAGCAAAAACTAAGGGTAATGCTCCTCAATGCTAGAAGTCTAAATCTCAAAATGCACTCACTCGAGGCACTCCTTAAAATGGAGAACATTGATATCTGTGCAGTGACTGAGACCTGGTTCAAGGCTCCAGAGAGCACCACTGCACTATCAGGAAATAACTCATACCACACTATTCAGCCATTTAACCTGGACCGGAACACCAAAGGTGGAGGTGTGTCCATATTCATTAAGGATATCCACACCTCCAGGCTAGTTGCTCAACATAATGCATCCAAGGTTATGCAAGTGCAACTAACTCTAGGCAAAACTACAATCCAAATTGTAGCTTGCTACAGATCCCCTACCATGCCCCAGGATTCCCACTGCCCTTTTCTTGATATACTGAAAAATATTTTGGTTCAACCAAACACCCTAATAATGGGCGATTTCAACTTCCCCACCATTAACTGAGAAAACTACTCGTGTACCAACTCCTTCACATGCTTTCTGGAATTCATAAACTCCAATGCCCTGAATTAACTTATCCACACCCCCACCAGGGGCAACAATATTCTAGACCTAGTCATTACCAACATGAGTGACCAGTGTTCCACACCTGAATTCAACTCCTTGTTGGTCCAATCCGACCATAAGCTAATCACCCTTGATATCCATACACTGCCCACACCCCCCATTAAGAAAACCATGGTAAAACATTTCTCCAAAGCCAACTTCATGCTTCTTAAGACAGAAGTTGTGAACTCCATGACACCCATGCAGATGGACAATACAGTTACGACTGCTGAATCCTACATAAATGCACTCTATAAGCACTTACACAAGTGCATGGATCGTGCTATCCCAAACAGAACCAAGGTGCTATCCTCCAAAAAAAGGAAGCTGATCTGGTGGTTCCCTGCCATAAACATACTGTACAACAGAAGGAAGAAACTGTTGCAAAAGAGAGTAAAATCCCATGAGTGGAGGAGCTCCCAGGTCAGCCTCTGTAAAAAGCTGACATCCCTTATAAGATCCTCCAAAGCTAGCTACGAAAACAAAACCACCATTGATTCTAAGGACAACCACGAAGCATTCTATAGCTATGTTAAGAATCTCAATGGCAACACCCAGATCTGCTCTGAGTTACAGCACAATGGCATGAACATTACAGAACCAACTGACAATGCCAACATCCCGGCAGATAGGTTCAGTGCTAACTTTACCCAACCCTCACCTCCTAAAGGGTCCATATCTATACAGGAAGAATACAGAGTCCCTGTAATCACAACTATGAAAGTAAAAGCTGCACTCTCTAAAGCCAAAAGCACATCATCCATGGGACTGGAAAACATCCCAGGCTGCATTTTACACAAACTTCAGAACGAACTGGCTCTCCACCTAAGCACCATGTTCAATCATAGCCTCACATCAGGCTTTGTGCCCACTGCATGGCGTACAGCAACAGTTATCCCACTCCACAAAGGAGGAGCCACCACTGATCCCGGGAACTATTGCCCTATTAGCCTGTTGAGCCTGGTTTGCAAGGCCATGGAATGTATCATCATAGAACTCATAAACAAAGACATTGGTAACCTCAAAACTCTGGATCCCACCCAGTTCGGGTTTGTGAAAGGCAGATCATGCCTCCTGAACCTGATCAACTTCTTTGAGGCAGTCACCAAAGCCGTAGATGAGGGTAAGGTGGTTCACACAGCTTAGCTTGACCTCGCCAAGTCTTTCAACACCATCCCCCATTCTAGAATTATAGCTAAACTAACTAAACTAGGTATAAATCCCTATGTCACAAGATGGGTTGCCAACTGTCTCACTGACAGAACCCACACTGTAAAAGTTGCACACTCCAAATCTGACCTCAAACCAGTGACAAGTGGAGTACCACAGGGTTCAGTCCTGCGACCTCTCCTGTTTTGTATCTACTTCTCTGAAGTACAGGCTAACACAGAAGGCCTCTGGCCAATGAAATTCACAGATGACTGCAAACTAGGAGCCATAGTCGAGTCCCCAAATGATGTGGAAATCCTACAGATGCCTGGTGTCAGAGTCATGGCCTCAAGCTCAATGCCAAAAAGTGCATTGTCATCCCCTTTGGTAAAAACTCTGTACCCATGAACTACTACATAGACAGCAGTCTACTTAACACTGAATGTGTGATAAGAGACCTTGGGACCCAGGTGGATAGTAGTCTGTCCTTTGATAGTCACATCGCCACAGTAGTCAGGAAGTCCTTCTACGTGGCACACCTCATCATAAAAGGGTTCTCATCCAGGAAAAAAGAGGTCATTGTGCCCCTCTACTCAACGCTCATTTGACCCATTATAGAGTACAACGCCCCTTTTGGAATGTACCTCACATGACATCTGCAGCAGCTGGAAAGGCCACAGAAGTACTTCACAAAGAGGATTACTGGCCTCAAACAGATGTCCTACACTGACCGTCTCAATAAACTCCAGCTTTACTCCATAGCATATCACCTACTCTGAGGTGATCTCTGCTTAACATATAAAGCTATGTCAACCCAGAGCTGTTGGACATGCTACACCTAAAGAAATCCCAATCCCTCCGAGCTACACGCTCTAGAGACCTAAACCTTGTCACCACAATAAACAGGACATGCTGGAGTGATAGAGTCCTGTCCCAGAGACTTCCCATACTCTGGAACAGGCTACCCTTCTATGTCTAGCAAAGTTCTTCATTAGCACTCTTCAAGAAAAATCTTGATGAGTGGATGGGAAACAGGAAATACACCCCGAGGATCACTTCTGTGTCTCTGCTCGACAGTGGCACAGGAAAATAACTTTCTTGGGTGGCGTAAGCCAGGCAACCTTGTTGGATAGGCTTATGTAGGGCCTTGGGCTGATAGCCTAGTACCTACCTATGAACCTCTAAGGGAACAAGGGTATAACATGGTTAGCCTTGTACAGTCCTTAGGGCCAATAGCCTAGTATCCTCTTATGATCCTATGCGTCATACTGCAGGGCACCTCCTGTTGTATCTAGACACTGAAACCTTGACTTGAGAAGCCAAATACACATTCTGTAATATTCATAGCTGCCATAATCCTTGGGAATTACAGACAACTTAACAGTTTAAAAATGGAATCCTTTCCTGTACCTCCATCCCTGTTCACCAGGTGATGATTTTATTTTGATTTGTGTACAATCTATGGCCTCCAAAACTTCAGTGAAGTGTGCTATTGCATAAGTTTCTTTCATGGTTGCAGTTCTCCCTCTGGGTTGTTGGGGAACAGATATGATCCCTTGCTTGTTGTACCATTGCATTTACAAACTAATGTGATATTCTACAAATTGAGGCCTGTGACACCCCTAATTTATCTCCTGTGGTTCTCTGGAAAGTACCTGTAGCTAGTACACGTAATGGTATATATACTTTTATTTCCACTGGGATGTTTTTTCCATGAATTCCCCATGGCCTCAGTTGAGGGTAGCAGAGGTTGCATATTTCTTCTTCCCTGCCCACCCTGCATCACTATACAATTTCTGTGTTATACAGTCCATGAAAAGTCATTCAGAGTTTAAACACCCTTCTTTTTCTTGGCCGAGGTCTATCAGTAGCAGCATCAGCAGTACCTTGAATTAAAGCTTGTTAAACATCCAGGCTAATGATGGCAGTCGCAACTCCTAGCATTTGTTTAGGTGTAATTGTGCTTGTATTTAAAAGGGTTTGGATTTTTGGGCATAAGGAAGCACTGAGTGTACACAATCACTTTATATGTTCATGAATAGCTCCCTTAAGTTGGATTACTTAATCAGCATGTATTTGGCTACTTATCCCTTCATTAGAATATTCTTCTCTTACACTTCTTTTCAGGGTCTGTAGTAAGTGCTGAGCTGTTCAATAAATCCCAAATAGCATGCTGTCATGTGCACATTGTGTCTATGATAGCAGCACTAACCTTAGGCATCCATGAATCCCAGAATCCCACCCTATACTTTAGATTTGGCTCATTATGGTTGAATAATTCTTACAAAGATCTAAGAGTATTATGTTCTGTGTGGAAATATTGTCCAAATGCAACTTTCAGGAGTTCATTCACTGCAAGGCAATCTTATTAAAAAATCAACTTTGTGGCTCCAGATTTGATTAATTCCTGAGTGCTAGGATTTTTTTTTTCAAAAAATCATGTAGATACAGAGTGTGAAAACTGTGGTTTAAGAAGAAGCCTTGGAGTCATTTTAAGCCAAAACTGAATTTTGTAAGATGCATGATTCACTGATAAGATACTGAATTTGTTGTGGTATTGGCAAAGATGAGCATATCCTGGATTAAAGAAAAGGAGAATTCTATAAAAAATAATTAATCATAGCTGAGGTAACCTCCTACCCAAACAATAGTTTTAGAGCAAAGGTCATACTTTTGAACTAGGAAAGGCTAAAATAAATTTGACTGCAAAACAATAGATTTCAACAGCCACAGCCATAGTTAGCTGTAACTTTTATGAATGTACTTAATGGCTTGAACAGCAGCAGCTGGCTATTCGTTCAGTAATTTGAATTCAATTCAATGCTATTTAAGATGAAATTACATGTAGAATATTGCATAAAGTGAGAATATGCAAGAATAAATTCTCCAGCATGACTAGAATATGGTCCAACCTGCTCCAGTTGCCCTCACTCCACTCATGCTTACTCGGTCCCCTACCCTCATTCCCAACCCCCCCCCACACTTTTCTTACTTTTATATTCCTCCAGATCACTCCCAATACATCATCTTTTAATCAGCCACTCTATTCCTACATCCAAGCCTCACACAACACAGAACATTTAAAGACACCCAGTGCTCCAACCAATCTCCCAATCATCTCAAGTAAATATATATCTAACCTATCATATATTCCATTTCATTTACTTTACAAAATGTCCAATACCAAACAGCTAATACTTATTTTCACTCTCACCATGTCTTTCCTCACTCTGACCCAAGCCACCTCCCTCCACT
This sequence comes from Protopterus annectens, assembly GCF_019279795.1. Lineage (NCBI taxonomy): Eukaryota > Metazoa > Chordata > Ceratodontiformes > Protopteridae > Protopterus > Protopterus annectens. Next base: position 1,542,505,287 of record NC_056735.1, read on the forward strand.
ACTTAAAATGCTAACCACCTCCAAATATTTCTACTCGATTTACAACACCACAACCCAATATAACAAATTTCTTTAACATTTCAGCATCAATATTCAACTGTAGCAAAATATCCAGTAACAATTTAAAACTTCTTCCCATCAATAACAAACACAAAATATTTCCCAGCGCTTTATCCAAGCCCTTTACTAAATCTTATTAGTTCAAACATATTTTGAATCATACTCCACCACGGACTGGAAACCGAACAGCTCACCACCACACAAGGAAAGCAGCCAGTGATTACCTTTATATTTTATTAAAATTGTAGTCCAATCCAGGAGTAGATCCACAACATAGTCCCACAAAATAGGTACAATAAGCACACACTGGATCTAATAAAATCTGGTTAGCAGCAAATACAAAGCATAAAATTCAGACTCCTCTATTGCCTCGGCTCTTCAGCCTTTACAGAATACATCCCTACTTCACATATTCTATCTTTAAATAGCATGATTACAAACAATTAACCAATCATAGACTTAAATTAATTAAAGAAAACATTTCCAATGACGTTCTTGATTCATTCCATATGGAATTAAAGTATTAACCTTCAGAATTAATGTAGATTCTAACTTCCAAAGTTGTCTTTTAATATCAAAGTCATACATTTGTTGTACTTGCCCCAAAACTGTAGCTTGTAAGCTTTGTATATTTCCTCTGTGACATTCTTTAAAATGTAATGCAACAGGACTTTCTTCTTTGCCCTTCTTAGCATCCCTAACATGTTCCTTCAACCTTTGTTTGAAACTTCTTTTACTTTCCCCTATGTATACCTTACCACAGGGAGATTTCAAACCATAAACTATTCCAGTACTGTTACAGGAAAATCTCCCTTTGCATGTAAAATACTTTTCATTAATTTTATCAAAACATTTTACTACATACTGGCAACAACTGTACTTTCCACAAGGGAAAGTACCTGTTTCACCTACCCCCAAACTCCTATGACTTACAAGCAGCAGAAACTTGCCATGCATCAAGAAATCTCTTTTATTTCTGCCTTTCAAGTAAGAAAACATGGGATACTCATTTGCTCTTATATTAAGGAATTTATTTATTTTTTCTAAAATACCCCTGTGAAGATTGGGGGAAGATAGACGAAGGCTGCCAGCCTAGTCAAATAGAAAATTCTATCATTTCTAAATATAAATGTAAAATACAGCCTTGTTTCTTAAATGAAAGAAGACACTGTAAAATGTGAACTTCAAGATTGCAGCAACATTGCCATCTGCTGTAAGGAAAATCAAGCAAAGCATTTCAAATGTTCTTTGAAGTCAAAATTATGTCTCCTATATCTTTTGATCTAAATAGTGGTGCCAAAGAGGCTAACTGAACACATTCTTTCTATTGTCTTAACTTAAGGAATAATTACTAGAGTGTACATTTGAAATGTCTTTTATTGTTGTAGTTTCCTGAGCAGGTGTTAGATTGTTAAATAATGCAGCCTTTTGGCCTGAGAACTCCAGACTAAGTGTCAAAATTATGTAATGTATAAACTGGGAAAACTTATGTCAAAATTATGTAATCTGGGAGGGCCCAGCAGAAATGTGTTAGTGAGTTTAAAAACTATTTTTCAGAAAGAGACCGTAAGCATTTTGATCTTGATATCCAACTCTCAGCACTGCCTTTTGCTCTCTTTTTGTAAGTAGTATCTTAGAAGTATGTTTTCTTGTAGAAATAGCTATGACTATAAAGATTAGACTTAAGTGTTTTTCTGTTATATCAGAACTCATATCAGAACTTTCCTACTGTATTGTTTTAAGTTTCTGTGATCTCTGAACTCTTAGAAATCACTGTGGTGTAGTAGTATTGTCTTGTGTTTTTAATTATTTATTATTAAATATTTTTAAAAAAACTTTTACCTGTGGCTGGTTTGTGTAGAGATAAGTAAGCTCTAGAGGACATTGCATAGTTATAGAGTTTATTGTACAAGGCCACACTAATAAGCCTTAAGACTGTTTTGTCACATTACCAATTGGATAATAATATTGCACAGTAATAATTGGACACCCTTTTAAGGGCCTTTGGGTAGCTGATAAGTATTAGCTGGTGAAGGCAGAAATTACTACCGTATAGTCTGGGTAAAGGGGCACAGCTGGAAAATCTGTGTCAGCCTTTCCCAGGAGTGTCTGTGAAGTTGTATAAATACTTATCTCAAAGTGAGTGCAGTGTGTTAGCTACCTGGGCAGGGACATGAAGCACTGGTGGGACAGAGATGGTACTGGAGGTTAGCCTGCCAGCTAGGGTAAGATCTGGACCCTATAGCTGTGCCAGTGGGGACTCTTATTGGTGAACTGGGGAGCAAGGGAGCAACCAGCCCCAGACTGAGTGTGATCTCTGTGTGCATGTAAGGGAAATTGTACTTTACTGTGTGTATTTGTTATCCCTTCCTCTTATTTGAGACAGTGGTGAGGATTGAGGCTCCTTGATTGCTGGGCTAGGGCACGGCCATCACAACCCCAATGATATTTTACCAGATTTATTAAAACTTCTGTAATCACTGTATATTGGGTCACATAACATAATTTTTGTTTATCCTGTTGATGCACTCTGCCTTGCATGCTATACCTGTTTTTAGTATTATTTTGTTGTACTACCCTCCTTTTATTTTCTTCCACACTGTTTCCTTGTAACTTCTAATTACAGACATGTATGCTGTTTTTTTCTATTTCCTTCTCACACTCTTTTTTATCACTACATATTCTTTTTATTCTAAGAAATTCTCCATAGGGTATACATATAATAGTGTGTGTGTGTGGGGGGGGGGGGAGGGTGACAGCAATCATCTCCTGTTACTATCTCAAAGCAGTGATATTCACCCAAACCCTGGCCCTTTCCCCTTCCCCAGTATAAACCATACCCTCTCTTCTTCACCAAACATAAATACAATCATTCAAAACCTTGTTTTGATTACAATCAATACAAGGATTATCTGTAATAAAATCACATAATTTCATGCCTGGCTATCTCAATACACCCCTGATATAGTAACTGTGACAGAATCTTGGCTAAAACTACATATATTAGCAACTGAAATAGTTCCAAATGGTTATAATATCCTTCAAAAAGACAGACTCACAAGGAAAGGGGGCAGTGCAGCTATAATCTATCCCAATTCTTTAACCATTACATCTTTTCTCAAACATGTCCCAACGTTCAGCAAAATGGAAATTCTATTAACATTATTACAATTTAAAACAATAGAAAAACTTATCTATAACATTAACACATATTCCCCCAGATCAAAATATCCCTAATCTTGAAGACTTTTTATCCTAGAAAACCCAAAATGTAACCAACTAAACCATCATTCTTGGTGATACTAACATCAACTGGCAAAATTTAACCTCAGACTCCCCTGCTAATTGTATTATCTTCTACAGGTATACACAGCTGGTCACATGCACCACACAAATACTAAATAACCAATCAGAATCCACCTTAGATTGGATCCTAGTCTCAGATACACACAAATATTCTAACACTGGTACCCTCCCTAACATTCTAAGTGACCATCTACCTACCATCACACATAACAACCATACTCAGGTACCAAAATCCCACTCTTATAGAGCATCCAGAAACCTAACTAACTTCAACCAAACAACTTTCAACAATGCCCTAAATGCTCATAATTGGACCCCACTAAAAACCTTACCATTAGAAGAAGCAGTAAACCCTTTTAATAAGATCATCCTGAATATCCTACGTACTTTAGCATCACTTTGCTATAAAAGGATAAAACTTACTCATGCTACCTGGCTTACAGAACCAATTAAGAAAATGCTCCAGTCAAGAGAACAAGCTTAGAAAGGATGGCATAAAAACAAAAATCAAGCTAATGAAATTAATTTCAAACAACTTTGTAATAAAGCAAACAAACTAAAAATGACAAAAAAATCTACTTTTCACAACAACAATCTAGTTCAAAAAGTAACCCCCAAAAATTCTGGAAATCGGTTTCTTTACTCCTTAATTCTGGGACAGCCCCAAACCCCTCACCTTTTTCAGACAAAGACCCATAACAAATAGCCCACATTTCCAACTCCCACTTCATAAATAGCATTTTTAAACTTGGCAATCAGCCTCCACCCAAGAAGAATGAACCAACCAGCAACAAGACAGCCACCTCAAATTCATCTCTTCAGGACTCCAGCATACTCCCCTCATAATGATATCAGCAACAACACCCTGACAGTTCAAACAATCTCCCTAAAACCAGTGCTCACCTCTGTAGCAATTGCTGAATAAACTAAGACATTGATCATTATCTGCTGATAACCTCCCCTCTGAATACCTGAAACTCAGTGCCAAAACAATAGCCTACCCCATCAGTATTCAAATTAACAGATCCATCTCAGAATCCTCAGTCCCTCAAATTTGGAAAAATTCCATCATAATACCATTGCACAAAGGAATTAGCTGACTACTGACCCATTTCCATTCTTTCTCCATTTTCTAAAATACTTGTAAAGTATATACAAAGTCACTTACTAAAACACTTCTGTTATAACAATCTCCTTGACTCTACCCAACATGGTTTCCATCCTGTACTCAGTACTACTACCACCCTACTTACCTTTATTGATGCTGAGAACAAGCCTCTGGACACTGGTCTTTTAACAACAGTAGTTTTATTAGACATTTCCAAAACGTTTGATGCATTATCACATACTAAACTAATACAACAACTTCCAACCTTAGGATGCTCCCAACATACCATTACCTGGTTCTTGAACTACCTGAATAACAGACAATTGGACAAATGGAAAAACAAGCAATCTGGATACATAGCTAACAAAACAAGTGTCTCTTAGGTGTTTATTCTTGGTCCTTTGTTTTTCAATGTGTTCATAAATAATCTTCACCCCCCCCCCCTTCAAAGTTCACTTATCCAGTATGCTGATGATTCTACTATTATATCTTCCTCCAATAACTTCTCAAATCTCCTAGAAATAACAGAAAAGGCCATTATAACCATAGAAAATTGGCTAAATGAAGCACAACTTCTACTAAATTCCCAAAAATCTAAATTATTATTATTTTCATCTAAACTACCTCCACATAACTTTAAGATCTACATTTACAAAGACATGCATCTGAAGCATTTCTCCCTGGGCCTCTGCTGAAAATTGTTTAATTCCAAGTTGGGCTTTCTCTGAAAACAAATGTTAAATAAATAAATAAATAAAATCTATTCCTATAATAGGACAAAAGCTGAAATAGTGAAGTCAGCAAAAATACTTGGCATTACCATGGACGATAAACTATCCTTTGAACAACATATTCTAAGCACAATAAAAAAAAAAACATTTTAAATTAGCTAAACTCTACAGACATAAACTCTACATGGATATATCCACAAAATAAAGCTGGCAAATACCCTCCTACTCCCTTCCTTCCTCTATGGTTCCCCCATTTTTATTAAACTTCATGCATCCTTGAGTAATAAATTACGATCATGTTATTATAAATTTGCAAAATTTGCCTATGTACTTCCAAACCAAACATACCACTTTCAGGCCATTAAGGAATTTAAATGGCTTGAATTCCCCCACAACCTTCATTACACCCAACTATCCCTAGCTCATGAATAATATACAACCCAGAAAACTGTCCATCACTTCATTCTATCCTAGAATTTTTGATCCCCACCAGAAATCTGTGTTCCACTAACAAACAGTTCCTAAATGTTTCCAAACCTAATAAACGGGATTGACAATGTCTATACTCCTACTCCATATCTAAACTATTGAATGACATACACTTCTCAATTACAGATGGATCATACTCTTCATATTTGTTTATGATTCTTACTGTATGTAATTCACTTGATGGTTTATGGCTGGTTAGTCACTATCAAAATATGAACTGCACCAACTTCTCACACACAGTGAATCTGTAAGATTCACAAAATAGGACATAAGCTTCATCTCTGTGGTGATCCACTTAGTGTTTAGATGTCTGATTAGCCTTTGGGAATCTTTTCATCTAACTCCATATTTACTCCTGATTTTCCTTGAAATGCAAAAATATGGCTCTGTGGAGTAAAGATTATTGTTTCCTCTATAAAGAAATATTCTAGATGTCAAGTGTAAGTCTGACAAATGTGCCATGACCTCTATTGAGATAGACAGGAAGATATGTTCCAGACATTGTATGTGAATTGGCGAATAGAAGGTAAACAATTCTAAGACTGAAAGTTTATATTTCTTGCCATTTCTGACAAATTCTCAGCAATTGATGTTTGGTAGCTAAGTATTCATTGGACACTGTTAGAGTAGTAATCCCAAGCAAAAAACGTATATTAAGCACCAGATCCCTCTGCAGCTACAAAGGATAATGCAAACAGAAGTCCAAAAAAGTCTGCTGAGGGATGGCTCCAGTATCTCAGTTTAACAAGAAAAAAATACACGAGGTTACTTCAAGCAGTACTGACTTTATTGCCACACTAGCGCTTTCACACAATTCTTCTTCAGGTGTAAATACAATGCAATCACTCACACCTTATATCAGCAAGTAACAAAATCACATGACATGTATCAATCAACCTTTAAAGGAAAATCAGATAAACATAAAAACAAATATTTAATAAAAACACCGCAACTTACTATACAATAATCAAACTTAAAAAAAAATATATATATATCTATATATATATATACATATGCATATATATATATATATATATATATATATATATATATATATATATATACATATGTATATATATATATATATATATATATATATATATATATATATATATATATATATATATATTACTTTTTAAAAACTAATCTAAAACCAAAAATAGCCCTACCTATGTAGGGCTCTTCTACTGAGGACAGGTTTCATGGGTACGCAGTCATTAAGCCCATGACCATAATTAGCCCTAAGCATAACTATCCATTTGGCTTCCATTTCTTCTGTCCTACCCCTAATATCTCCTACTCTTAAACTCTCATATGTCCTAGAAACTACCATAAAAAGAAATTTATGATGTGCCCCCATCTTAACAACATGCTTTGCTAAGGCATTAGTACTGCTACCTTTCCCAATATGGTAAATATGCTCCCTTATCCTATCCTTCAAGGCACAATCTGTCTTCCCAATATAAAAACATTTACAAATCAAACAACTGGCCAAATAAACAACATGCATTGTATCACATATGGCTTCAACCTTAACATCAAAAACCCTGTCAGTATCAGGGTGTATAAAAACTGTTTCCAGATTAATATGCTTACATTGAGCACATTTCCCACATGGCCTAGTCCCAACTACCTTCCTGCTACATTTCCTATCCTTGACAGTACATAATCTCCTCTTTAAGTTCTTTTTATTCTTAAATGTGAACTCAGGTTTAAGGCGAACTACTTCAGACATCTGTGGTCAGTGATCAATATGTCCCAATGCTGATTAATAATGTCTGTGCACCTCTTAACATCCCTTGAATAAGGTATGCAAACCTTAAGTTTATTCCCTTTTTTTACAACATCTCTATGTAGCAATTCTGCAAAATAGGGTCTTGCTCTAGTATCCCTCAGCTGAGTAACCTTAGTAGCACTATACTCAACCAGCCTCTGATCATATCCTCTTTCCAAAAGATCACTGGTAGTCCTGGCCATTTGATTATAGAATTCATCATTTTTCACGCTCAGCCTGGAGGCCCTGTAGAACTGATTCTGAACTACATTCCTGAAAACATATTTGGGATGCATGCTGTCACTGGATAATAAACTGTTAACATGACAATATTTCCTGAATAACTTGATAGACAACATATTGGTACCATTCTTTTCTATAAAGACATCCAAAAATTTGATGCCTACTTCTGAATAGTTCAAAGTAAACCTCAAAAATTGTGTAGTGTCATTAATATACTCAACAAAACTCTGCAATTCTGAGATGGTACCCCTCCACAAAATAAAAAGGTCATCGACAAACCTCCTTTAAAATAAAATAAAATCACAAAAAGGCTTCTTAAACAAATATTGTGATTCCCATTTCATCATAACTGCATTTGCATAAGTATTGGAACAAGAGCTTCCCATCGCTACACCATTTTTTTGCCAGAATATCTGGTCTTTAAACAAAAAAAATTATCCATGAGTACAATGGACATTAACTTTGATAACATCTCAATTTCTCTTGTACTGAACATGCCACTCATGTTCATCTGTTCGATCAAAAATTCCAAGCCCTAATGTTTCGGAATGATGGTAAATAATGAAACAACATCAAGGGTGACAAACAAACAAGTTCCATTCAATACACCATGATTAGTACATTCATATAGATCACGTAAACATTGCTTGGTGTCTTTTAGAACATAAACTGACTCGTCAATCATAGGCCTTAACTTCTTCTCTAAATATATAGATATACCCTCCGTACACCATCCACCGCCTGCAACTATGGGCATCATAGGAGGCCTCATCAAATCTTTGTGTAGCTTAGGAAGTCCTTGTATTTTAGGAATAGTGTACTTACTGACTGTGAAATATCTAATTAAATCCTCAGTCAATAATCCCAAACTTGCCATATGCCTGACTTGCTCATTAACAAAATCTACCATCTTCTGAACTTGAAATGATGTTATTTTTTGATAAAAATCAACATTCCCCAGCATCTCGTACATTAGAAATTCATAATCTTTCTTATCCATTAAAACAATCCAACCACCCTTGTCGGCTGGCCTGATTATCAAATTATCATCATTTTCCAAAGTACGCAATGCTTCAAATTCTCCTTTATTCAAATTATACCAACTGTTCCTATGATGCCTATCATTATATACCTTATATATATCAGATAAACATATCTGTTCAAATGCATTGACTAACGCGATCGGTTTAGGAATAAAGGTACTGGGTTTCCTAAAAGAAGAAACAGGGCCATCTGCACCTTGTTTAAACATACATTTCAAAGTTCAATTTCTAATAAACATCTTAAAATCAAAAACAATGTCTATAATGGACATATCTGTAGAAGGTATGAATGATAAACCTTTGCTTAAAACATTAAGTTCCACCTCAGACAAATTATGCTGAGATAAATTAGTCACTAATGGCTTACTTGCTGAAATGCCTTTTTGATGGTATACACATTGTTCCCTTCTTCCTCGTGTTTCCTTTTGTATCTGGTGGTGCTCCTGCCTCTGTGTTGGCTTCTCGGTCATTGCCCTCCCCTCCGATTCACGGACCTGTCTCTCATCGGGAGTGGAAAATTCAAATGAAAACTCCGAACGCCCTCCTGCTGTTTATCCAAAGCAATGGTGGATGCCGCATCGATAACAGGCAATGTGCTACTCTCGGCCAGCTTGTGCACCTCAGCAGTCATCAGGATTACTTTCCTTCTTGCCCCTAAGTTCATCGTATCACTATTAAGCTTTCCATCGCTTGAAGGAACATCCAACACAGGGCTAATTCGTTTATCCAAGTTCTCTTGTTGTTCACTATGAGTTCCTCCAGTCTCCACACTCACCAAACTGTAACCAATGTCCTAATGTGTCTCTAAGCAAGCATTCTGTTCATTAGACTCACTCAAAGGCGAGTCATGTGGCCACGTGAAAGTGTTGCCCAGTGAGAAATCGGTACGATCTCTCTGCAACTTTTTAAATTTAATTTGCAAGAGCTTTCGTTTATAAGATGAAACATTATCAATTGTCTCAGATAAAAGCCCAGACAGAGTCCCATTGACATACTTCTTACACAATTGCTCATATTTACTCTTGACAACTTCCACTATTGATGTTTCTCTTCTCTGTGCTGATTTCAACAGTAATCCAAGATAACCTAAACTGGTCGTTATATTGAGTCTTTGCCATTCACTCAACAAGAGTGAAACGCATTCAGTTTGTGCCGGCATCTTCAATATTCTCAAACCACGAGGTATCAAGTTTTCTGCCAGACATACCTCAAGGTGAAATATCTCATATTGAGTCCGTGCTAATCTATGCATATCCTTTTCTAGCGCCAATACATCAGTCCTGAGCACTAGATAATCAACTTCTTTTGGTTCCTGACCTTCAACAATTAAATTCTTTCTAAAAAGTGGATTCTCATGTTCTCTTACTCTCGGGATGAAGGACTCCCAACTCATACCAGCTGTTGGAACTGTCTCTGAGACTACCGTAGGTGTATATTCTAATTCTATTTCATCCATTCCACTGGCCATTCTTCTGGTGCTTATTGAGGTTTACTTTGAACTATTCAGAAGTAGGCATCAATTTTTTGGATGTCTTTGTAGAAAAGGATGGTACCAATATGTTGTCTACCAAATTAGTCAGGAAAGATTGTCATGTTAACAGTTTATTATCCAGTGACAGTATGCATCCCAAATATGTTTTCAGGAATGTAGCTCAGAATCAGTTCTACAGGGCCTCCAGGCTGAGCGTGAAAATGATGAATTCTATAATCAAATGGCCAGAACTACCAGTGATCTTTTGGAAAGAGGATATGATCAGAGGCTGGTTGAGTATAGTGCTACTAAGGTTACTCAGCTGAGGGATACTAGAGCAAGGCCCTATTTTGCAGAACTGCTACATAGAGATGTTGTAAGAAAAGGGAATAAACTTAAGGTTTGCATACCTTATTCAAGGGATGTTAAGAGGTACACAGATATTATTAATCAGCATTGGGACATATTGTTGACTGGCCCACAGATGTCTGAAGTAGTTGGCCTTAAACCTGAGTTCACATTTAAGAATAAGAAGAACTTAAAGAGGAGATTATGTACTGTCAAGGATAGGAAATGTAGCAGGAAGATAGTTGGGACTAGGCTATGTGGGAAATGCACTCAACGTAAGCATATTAATCAGGAAACAGTTTTTATACACCCTGATACTGACAGGATTTTTGATGTTAAGGTTGAAGCTACATGTGATACAATGCATGTTGTTTATCTGGCCAGTTGTTTGATTTGTAAATGTTTTTATATTGGAAAGACAGATCGTGCCTTGAAGGACAGGATAAGGGAGCATATTTACCATATTGGGAAAGGTAGCAGTACTAATGCCTTAGCAAAGCATGTTGTTAAGATGTGGGCACATCATACATTTCTTTTTATGGTAGTTTCTAGGACATATGAGAGTTTAAGAGTAGGAGATATTAGGGGTAGGACAGAAGAAATGGAAGCCAAATGGATAGTTATGCTTAGGGCTAATTATGGTCATGGGCTTAATGACTGCGTACCCATGAAACCTGTCCTCAGTAGAAGAGCCCTACATAGGTAGGGCTATTTTTGGTTTTAGATTAGTTTTTAAAAAGTAATATATATATATATATATATATATATATATATATATATATATATATATATATATATATATATATATATATATATATATATATACATACATGCATATGTATATATATATATTTTCAAGTTTGATTATTGTATAGTAAGTTGCGGTGTTTTTATTAAATATTTGTTTTTATGTTTATCTGATTTTTCTTTAAAGGTTGATTGATACATGTCATGTGATTTTGTTACTTGCTGATATAACGTGTGAGTGATTGCATTGTATTTACACCTGAAGAAGCATTGTGTGAAAGCGCTAGTGTGGCAATAAAGTCAGTACTGCTTGAAGTAACCTCGTGTATTTTTTTCATGTTAAACTGAGATACTGGAGCCATCCCTCAGCAGACTTTTTTGGACTACTGTTAGAGAAGTATTTTTTAACCATCACACCTTTAGAGACAATCTTAGTATTTTATTTCCTGTTACCAATTTATTAGTTATTTGCTTGTTCTTTATATAAAACTGCTGGTACTTTTGTGGATTTTAATTTTTCTGGTTTTAGTAAAATAACATTTTGGTTGAGCACCTTAATATAGCGGAGATTAAATTACTCATGAACCAAATAAGATAAACATTTTATAATAAAAGAAAGTGTTAACTACTAACCTTAAGGATGTTATGTATTATTTAAAAATGTCTCCAATGCTCCCAGTATGACATGATGTTAATAATATTATTGTGTGCTAATAGCTGACATACAGGGTGGTTTATTATAGTCCAGGTTTTTCTGAAGGAGTCACTGAAAAAGTGGGGCATTTAGATAATCTAGAAATGATTCCAAATTGTGAAAGCAAGGTATAACTATCAGGTTACTCCATGGCATCAAGATGACCAACTAGCTTAAGTCTATACTGCTCTGATCTATTCAGCATGACATCCAGCTTTCTACGTAACGTTTCCACTTCTTAGTTGTTCCAACAGTGTTCTATTAGCAGGTTGTCTGGCTGCCAGTTTTCTGATTATAAATTGCTGCACTGCACTTCCAAGGATTTTTATGATCAGTTTTTATATAGCTAGCCTAGAAACTTGATATCACAGTCATTGTCATTTCTGTAATTTTGTTGACATGACTTTGGATTCATCCAAAAGTGAGTCGTTCATTCTGTAACAACCCCTAAATTGATAGCATACTGAATTATTGTCTGCAGCTGAAATGCTCTTCTCTACCACTGTATAACGTTTAGTTATGGCTTTATCTTGGAGTACAAAGACCTAACCAAATTAATCAATACTTTGTGACATCCATTGTAATGATAAGGACTGTAAAGCCAAACATATATCCAAATATCACAGCAAATGGATGTCGCTGATGGTCACCATGTCGTAAGGTCCCATATCCTCTCCAAAACTTTTAATGGTAAAAGCAGACATTCTGTGCTTACAAGATGCTAGACTGATTAGGGATTCCAGAATATTCATGTACATTTAGGGAGTGTCTCATCATTTTTTTAACTACAATTCAGACTTACAGTCATCAAAATAATAGAATAATTATTTCTGAAATAAGGTAGAATTTATAGAATTTGGTTGCTATCTAATTTGCTTATCAAATGTTTAATTCAGAGTAACTTAGTTGCAATTTGTTTGTGGTTGTCACTATGCCTAAAACAAAGCTAGCTACCATCCAAAAAGAAGTATGCCAAGTAAAGAGTAGAAATATAAACAGACCCTCAAGACTCAACAAAAACCAAGTGTTTGATTAAATACACAAAAAAGGTGATCAATGTTTGTCGCTGGACTTGAATTTTATTGAAAATACCTGCTGCTCGTTAAATGTCATGTCAAAGCATGACCTACTGAGTATTTAAGATGATATTGTGAATACACTGTTTGAAAATGCACTTGAGAAATTTACTTTTGTTACATTTTCTGCCTCTCAAGAATATGCAAACTATTCAAACTCTTACTAGTCATTCTATGAAAAGAAATGCAACTTTTACACAAGTCCATTCATCCACAACCTTTTTTTCCCATCTTTGCACATGGAGTCAGGGTTTCACATCAGTAGTGGCAAACATTTAGAGCCAATATTCACACTACTAGGTGACTAGTCATGCCACGATCCTTACTGACAATTACCTCTGATATATTGGAAGAGAGTAGAGCAAGAAATCTGGACAAAGCAATAATAAAAAGTGGGACAAAGGCCCCAAAATAGGGACAATTTTAAATATTGCTCTTATAAAATGTAGAAATTTGATAGGATAACAGGTTTTGCATTAGCATGAATTTTCTGAATGGTATGAAGTCTGAAACTCAAATGTCTGTCATTATTTTCTAACTTCAGTCTTTAATGATGTGCTACTAATTTGCCAGAAAAACAGAATTTTATGAAAATAGACCAAAAATTTGAGGCAAAAATCTGGACATTCTGCAAAAATCTGTACAGTTGAAAGGTATGCGACGTATTCAAAGCTTTCATGGTAGAAGCCTAAACAAAGATATTGGCATCTGAGGATATATATGTTATCACAGTAACAGCATTGTCTGACACTTAAATACTGTTGCAACGTATTCAAAGCTTTCATGGTAGAAGCCTAAACAAAGATATTGGCATCTGAGGATATATATGTTATCACAGTAACAACATTGTCTGACACTTAAATACTGTTTCATATATAAAATTAGCTCTGATGTTAAAGTGTAGTCTCATCATAATAATTTAGTCATAATGCTTATGCTTGAAAACATTGGCCTTGATCGTGTGATTTGCAACATATCTTTTCGAATATTACCTGGGAAATCATCTAAAGCTCAGGGGAATTTCACTGAAAGGGCCAAAAGAATGCTTCACAAATATGAAACTAAAAAGAAATGACAAGATCTGGTCCTTTTGAGACTACCACATTTTGTAGAGACTGAAAACAATTGTAAAAGTGTAACTGTTTCTGCACAATGTTATCTTTAATATCAACTATCAGTTGTATCTAAATTGTATAATGCATCTTGGAGCTTTTATCCCTGGGCCTCCACTGAAAATGGGCTAATTCGGCCCAGTGGACTTCTCCAATAATCAAACTGCAAATAAATATATAAATAAATAAATAAAAAGCTGCCAAAGCAAAAGATTCATCTGAATGGAAATGGGTAGATAATTCTTTCAGGTTAGATTTGTCAGCTGATATAAGTGAGGAATGGCAAAATATGTCCCCTCTCCCATGTTCAACAGTTACTGAGTAGGGATATTATATTTCCTATGAAGGTTTTCAACAAGTTGCATCTTTCAACTGGAATACAGGGCAACAAATGCTTTCGAAATTGAAACCATTTGTAGTATTTTTTTTTCAGTTGGTGATTTTTGATTGAGCAGTATCCTTACTATTTCTTGGGGGACAAACACCAATGAATCAAACCAGTCTATTTGTAGATATGCATGTTATTCCTTTGCATACAAACTCTATCTGTTAAATTCATTCTCTAAACAAAAAGGGCAATTGTAGTCTTATCTATGACTTATTACTGCTATGAATAGTAATCCTTTTTAATTAGTTATACACTTACATGTTTTACTTCGGCTGCTATTATGTACTGTTGTGACATTATTCATTTTATTTTCATTTGTTTACCAGGAAAGTCCAACCTGGAAAACAAAGGCCCTTTCTATTTCTCAGGGAGAAAGACTCCGTGAAAAATAGCAGCAGTGCATATATAACTTTCAGAATACTCAAGTAACATTTAGCAGCATAACATAGACAGTGACAATGATCAAGAGCCGTGGTGGTACAGCGGTAGCATTGTTGCCTCACAGCAAGAGGTTCTTCTGTTTGATTCTCGGCTGGAGTGCCTTCTGTGTGGAGTCTGCATGTCCTCCTCGTGGTCAAGTGGCCTCCGAAACACATGCGTGAATGGGTGTCTCTTCGCTGAAGGTTAGGCATCGGGCTGACAACTCGGCACCATAAAAATCAACTGCCAATCATTAGTGGACCGAAGTTTCACTGTGGTAACCCCTAACTGGGAAAAGCTGAAAAGACAAACATAGACAGTGACAATGAATAAAGCAGATAATGAAATAAACAAGTATATCTTGCAGCAACATACTCACTGTTAGGTACTGTTAATTAGTAGAGAATTAAGTCTAATAAAATTATAATCATTTTGCCACATGAAGTGTCGGAGAGAAGAGAAAGTCTTTGAAGTGTATGTGCACACAGGGGAGGTTGCTTATTAATTCTTTGGCCTATGGCATAGCAATAGTATCACCAGGAGTCAAAAAAGAAACATTTTTATTTGTCTTTAAGGATATGTGCTTTGTTGAGAAGTCTGACTGGAGAGAGAATTGAGTTCAAGGATTTTCAGATGCAGTTGGAATAAAGAGCATTTCCTGCTTTACTGTGGACTTTGTGAACTGAGAAGAGATATTTGTCAGTAGAGTGGAGATCTCTGTTGGTGGCATAGAGTTGTAGTGTACTACTTAAGGCAGGGTAATTTTCAGAGTGAAAGACTAATTTGTGTACAAGCTGAAGATGAGAGTAGTTGAAGTACCTCAAGAAACCTCACGTGTATGACGATAATGCAGTTATATGTGGAATGTAGCTTGCTGGAAGCAAATCCTTCTATTTTATTATAGCACTGCTTTAGTTTAATTATCAGGATTGACTGGAGGTTGGTGAAATTAGGAGGGGCATATAGAAGTGTAGGCAGCAGGTAGATGGATACTGGTGTTATCCTGTTTATCACTCTATAGCCGATCTAACTTCTAAAGTATTTTGATTGCTTTTTGGATATGGAGACTAAATGTCATGGCATAGTCTACTATAAATACATTAATAATAATTTTGTACTGGAAACTACCTCGATATTTGTATGTACGGTGTAATTTGAAAGTTAGCTTTGCATTTGGTATAAGACAGGCGTGGAGATGAGAAGTGTTGTCTTGTTTTGATTTAGTATTAGGTCTGATATTGCTAGCCAGTTTTATATGGAGGAGAATGAATTTTATTAGACCTTTTGGAGAAAAATGGAATGTTGAGCAGAGCAGATAAGGGCTGCATCATCTGTGTGTTGAAATAATTTGACATGCTTTAAGGCAATGTGTAAATTATTGATAAATATATTAAACACTAGTTGTCCTAATGTGGAGTCTTGGGGAGCACACCGGCAGTGACAGGTAATTGAGGACCTGGGAGAGACTGAAGGATGCAGATCAAGAGAGGCTAGCTGATGGAGTAATTTAATATGCGAGACAGTATCAAAGGCTTTATATAGGTCCAAGAAAAGGGCAGACACAATATTAACTCTTTTGCAGCCATGATTAATTCTGTTAGAAAAGTCTGTAAGTGCAGTAGTGGCACTTTGGTTTGGTCTAATGACATGATGAGCAGAAGAGAGAACACTATTTAAAAATGTCATTGAGGAGATGAAAATTGATGCATTTGTTTAAGATTTTGGATAGGGGAAGTATGGATCTATAGTTAACAATATTAGTTGTGTTTCACCATTTGTACAGTGGTAGGATGAATGATTTTTTTCCATGGGGGTGGATCTAAGACTGCTAGCTGGATCTTTTAATGAGTATTAAAATGGGGTACGCAATGACATCTGCTATGCTTTTCAGGTATTCAGTGGTTAGGTTATGTGTGGCAATGACAGTAGGTTTTAGTTTTAGGAGATCCTTTTAAATGATTGAGGTTGGGGCACTGTTGATAGAGAAAATGTTATGGTTGTTATTGACTAGGAAGTTAAGCTGGGGTAAATTATCATTGTCTATGTTAAGTAGTGATTTTATGGTGCTGATGAAATGGGACTTAAATAAAAAAGTGACATTGCCTGAGTGTATATGTATGGAATGGATAGTTCTACACTACCTGGTTATAAAGGTTTTTTGAAAGAGCTTCAGAAAGCTACTGATTTTTTTGGTGATTGTTTTGTCATTTAAAATAGTGATTTATTTTAACATGTTTCAATTTCATTTTGATTTGATTGTGAAACTGTCTGAACATTTAGAGATTTCTCTGCATTTTGTCATCTTGCCACATTTACCACTTAACATGGCCCAATGACCAAATATGTGGTATTTTTATAAGACAGTTATGTTCTGTAAGTAATTTCTTCAAAAGTAAGGTTATAGAAACAAATTATGGCCTTAAAGCACTCCAAAATGAAATGTCACTGCTACAATTTATATGAACCTTCATGTCACCTCAAGAGCATAATCACTTCATTGATTATGATGCAACCTCTCAGTTAATGGAAAATACTTTTCTACTCAGTGAGTGGAACTATCCCTTCATCAATTGGCAAACCCAAGGGTTGGATGTTGTTATATTGGAAATGGTGGTTACATCTTAGATAAAAGATACATGGTTTGATTCTCACCTTTGAAGAGAAATTATCATGGCTTAAAATGGCCTTGAAACACAGCTAGATTAGTACTTAGCTGTGCACTATGTCTCAAGCAGTATTTGAGCATAAAGAGTACTAGACTTCATAAGCATTAGCAATTTCAACAAAATATGAAGTCTTGTTTGTTTTCAATTTAATAGCAATGTGTGACTTTCCTACATACATCAAGCATAGTGTACAAAACAACATACTGTTATTAAGGATTTTTTTTCAAATATCAACTCCAGGTTAATCAAAAATTACCTTATGCCAATCAAATTTGTCTTTATATTAGGCCCCTCCCTTACTATTTGTTGGTAAACTGTTCACAGTCCTCAACAACACTTTAAATAACTGCTTTGATTCCTTTATCCCCAGTGGGCATAGCATAGAAGAACAGTCTGAAGTTAACCTAACTGGTGTAGC
This sequence comes from Protopterus annectens, assembly GCF_019279795.1. Classification (NCBI taxonomy): domain Eukaryota; kingdom Metazoa; phylum Chordata; order Ceratodontiformes; family Protopteridae; genus Protopterus; species Protopterus annectens. The sequence goes on from NC_056735.1 coordinate 1,542,523,381, forward strand.
TCCAAAGTCAGCAAGTTACTAAGCCAAAAGATAGGTATACACAAAACATATAAACTTTATTAAACTCAGTGTGACGATTCTAAGATCAACTCTATTGAAAAGCAACCCATAAACTCAGTCAAAAATCAATACTTCATTTGTGGTAAATCTTACCTTTAAGATGCATGACAATAATAAGTCCTACTATAGCCATATTGGAGAAAGGAAGAGGAAGAAACAAAATGGATTTCGTTATGGAAAGAAAAGCTTCACAGTAACACAGCCTGTAGATATACCAGCAACACTAGTATGCATACTTGTAATAAATTTCAGGTCACAAAGGGAAACCCCATCCGTTTTTCCCTTGCAGGACAATCTCTACTGGAAGTATATCTGAATAAGTCACCATTGCCTCACAAAAATTCTGAAACATTTACTTTAATTTATTGCATTTTATTTATTTTTTGTTGACCAGGTTAGTACCAATTGGAAAGTGACCTTTATTCAGGGGAGAATCAAGGTGATACTTATACTACTAGGGGAAATTTGGCTAGGGTATTGGGAAAGTTCCCCTATTTGTCATTGTTATGAGTGGGAACCATTTTGGAGGAGCACTTCTTGTTTCATTCCAGGTCCAGAACAGGCCAGGAGAAACAGGGGAGTAGATGTAGAGAGAGAGAGAGAGAGAAGGAGATGGTGGAGTAGGGAAAGAAATCAAGGAGAAAACTAATATCGAGGCCAGAGAATGTATGCAGGATTCTGAGGAAATGGTTCAAAGAAACCTGTTTGATCGCGATGAGTCAGCAAATGATGGATGTATTATTACATCTCTCCAGTCAAGATGATTGCGAGATGATTTACTTAAAGAAATGCTGGTGCAGAGTGAGTCAGAAAATGAAGGAGATGTTTCCTTAGGGGTACAGTATGGACAAAATACCAAAGGAGGATGCAGAGACAATCCTGAATAATAGTGGAGAGTTAGAAAAGAAAACACATGCAGATAAAGTAAAAGAAGGAAAAAGTGGAGTAGCAGAAAAGAAAATACATGCAGAGAAAATAAAAGAAAGTAAAAGTGGAGTAGCAGAAAAAAAGTCACAAGAAAATGAAAAACAGAAGTATGTGGTAAGGATTCAAAGTAAAGAATGCAAAGGAAATTGGCATGTATGAAGTTTGGGAGAATTTAATAGCTTTGTTGGGTGTAAAATAACATGAGGTAAGAGCACTTATTGTTATTAACAAAGAGACATTTTGTGGGATTATATCTGAGACTGTTTGTTCAATGGAAAATTGTCTTGGAGAATATGAAAAAAAGGATGACTCTAAACCATGGAATCTTTATGTGATAAAAGCATATAACAGGTGAAACAAAGCAGAAATTGCATGTACAATTTCAGAGGTAGAAAGAGAGATTTTGAAAGGACATTTGAATGCCTTATGTAAAGAAGCACTGGACATTGCAAAAGTTTATGTCAAAAGGGGTTTATGGAGTGGTGACTGGGATCATAGTATTGTGTTAAAAATATAAAGAGAAAAAATATATACATATGCCAAACATGATAAATGGGACATGATGCAAAAAGTGTGAATTGAAGTTATAATTGTTAACAAAATCGGACATTTATGGACAGATTGCAAAAAAGAAAATAACAGTAAGGAAAAGAAAAAAGAAGGGGAAAAATGAACAAAGAGAAACATGTAGAAGTGGTTGAACAGAAGAAAAAATAGATGAGAAAAATACTTAGAAGAAGGCTCTGAAATAAGTGATGAAAAAGACAAAAAGTTGGAGGTAGTGAAAGGCGAATAGCAATGTTAAAAGGATGAAAGAGAAAAATATATAAAGGAATAAGAAAAAAAAAAGAATGGAAATGGATGAAAAATAATATATACAGTGAAAACTGACACTTTTTTATAATGGTTAAGATGTTTGACTCACAGACTCAAGGTACAGTGTTTGATTCTTACCTTTTGGAAGGAAATTGCCTAGGTTTAAAATGATTTATTAAGAAAGGTAACCTAGTAATTAGCGATGAACTTTTGAAACCATTGGTTAGACTTAACATGGCTAATTAAGAAAAGTAGCCTTGCAATTAGCTATGAACTTTTGAAACCACAAATCTAAGGAAAAGAAAGAAGTAAAATTTTAGAGTGCTTTCTTTAAATGTGAATAGTATTAACAATATAGTAAGAAGAATAATAATTTTGGAGTGTATAATACATGTGATGTAGATGTAATTACATTAGAAGGCAAGATGTTTAACAAATGAAGAAAGAATACAAACAGAGAAACTATGCAGAGGAAAGATAATCTGGAATTTGGGAAATGAGAGATGTTCTGGAATAGCTGTATTCTATAGAAATAGAGTAAAGATATTAGCTGTAACATTAGCAAAAATGGGAAGATTAACGATCATAAAATGGAAAAACAAGTATATAGTTATAACATTGTATGCTTGTAGTAACTGTAAAGAAAAGAAAGCTTATTTCATCAGATTTTACACTGTGTAGTGATAAATATGAATAGCATAATAGCAAGAGACTTTAATTAAGAGGCAAGCATGAAAACAAAGGAAATAATAAAATAAATATTTTAGAAGTTATAAGATGTGGTAAGCTAAAAAATTGGGACAAAAATTCCTGGACTTACAAAAGGGGTATTTATAGAACTGAAATAGATTATTTTAAAGTATCAGAAGGGTGATTTCTAGGAGAAGGAGAGGTAGTTGAAACTTGATTTTCTGATCATCCTGCAATATGGCTAAAGATAAAAAAAATAAGGAATATATAAAAATAGAAAAAGGAATAAAAATGATAAATGAGAATGTATGAAATGAAGAAGGGAAGAGATTACTAATACAGATATGGAAACAGCATATCACTCTGAGTCCATTCTATAAAATTGGTCTGAATTGTGGATGATATTTAAGGAAAACATAAAAATGTTTTCTTTTACAGTGGCAATATTATGTGAGAAAAGAAGAGAAAGAAAAATATAAAATAACATAACAATGCATTGGAAGATTCAGAACATAATGATAGAAAGTACTTTGCAATGTAAAAGAATTATATAAAATAAATCAAGAAAAATACAATCATTGTTATGTAAGCAAATATATTTTTACAAGGAAAAAGAGAAGAAGTAATGGTTACCTAAGCAGATTAGTAAAGGGAGATGGCAGTGTAATGACAGAAATAAAAAAATTAAAAGGAGAAATAGAAAGAACTCATGAAAAGATTATGAATTTTGCAGTACAATGTGCACAAGAAAAGTTGAAAGAAAAAAGAATGTGGTGAAAAAAACACAGAAGGTAAAACAGTTAACAGAAAAAGAGAATAAAGAATTGGAAAAGGAGATTTCTTTAAATGAGCTAGATAAAGTAATATGACAAGTTAACATAGATTGGGCTGCGGTCCAAATGGAATAGGCTATAAAATGTATAAAAATTTAAGGGATTGGCAAAAAAATATTTTATAAAGATTTTGAATGAATGGTTAAATGAAGATTTTATGTAGTTGAATACTTAAATCCATATAGAAGAAGGAAAATAGAGCAGAATTAAAAATCTGGAGACCAATAGTACTGAGTAATAATGATTATAGCATATTTATGAAAATAATACAAAAGAGATTTGAAATTAAAATGGAAAATATTATAGAAGATGTCACATATTGTGTAAATGGGAAGGGCTGTCAAGACTTATTATTGATAGAGAAATTGTGGATGATATTATTACTATAAAAGAAGAAGTAAGAATCATGACTGGAGACCTTAATAAGGAATTTGACACAACTGGACATGAAATCTTATGGGTAATAATGAAAGAATATAATATAAGTGAAAAGGTTAGGAAATTATGCATGTCAACGTATAGTAACAATAAATTAAAAATACCTGTAAATGGCCAGTTTATCAAAGAGGCACATATGAAGAGTGGTGTAAGGCAGAGCTGTCCAATGAGTTGTGTACTCTTTGGATTATTTGTGAATGTGATAGTATGTGAAATAAATTAATAAATTACAAAATGAAGGAGGGGAGGTATATAACACCTGAAGGGTTGAGCCTTCCAGTTCTGTTAACATATGCAGATAATTGTAATTATAATAATTGAAAAAAATTTGGATACAAGAAGCAATAATTTGAAAAAAATGAGTGTCTGGAGATAATAGGGATGGCTTGAAAATAAAGAGAAAAGTTAAGGTTTAGCTGATGTAGTAAAGACTGGGGGTATATCTTTTATAATGAATGAAATTCCTCTGTTAGGTATAACATTTGGGAATAAAGATGTAAGAAGAATTCAAATAGAAGAAATAAAGCAGACATATCTTTTCCGGAGAACATATAAATTATTATTCAGAAAAAAATGCTAATTTGATAAAGTCAGTACTGATGGGAAAAATAGCATACTTAGCAAGTGTAATGTTGCCAGCAGTATCTGAAGAGGAATTATTGCAAATAATTGTTTTCATTTATATGGTGTTCCAGATTAATCCCAGTAAAAAGAGGAGTTTTGTATGTAAATAAAGAAGAAAGAGATTTAGGATTAATTAACCCAGTGGTATATGCTGCTTCATTAAATGTGTACAAAGAGTAAAGTGGATAAATGAAAAAGATGCAAGGTTAGTAGTAAAACTGTATAAGTATGATAAATTTGGGGGTATGGTAAAAACAGTAAAAGAGAAAAAGAGTATATAAATGAAGAAATAAAACTTTACCAAGAAAAGTATGGTATAAGAATGTAATCATGAAACATTGCTATGTAAAACTATGGGAATATCTAACAGATGAAGAAAGTAAAGCTATAAAAATAAGAAAAAAATGGTGTAAGCAGAAAGTAGAATATCAATATTTTTTTGTGGATACTGGTAATAGATAAATTGCAAGTAAAAGGAAATATGCCATATAAAAAGAAAATATAGAATATGTTTAAATTGTCAAGAAGAAGAAACTACAAAACTTGTGCTTTTTAAATGTGAAAGAGTAAAAAGGTTAAGGAGAAAAGTATATAAAGAAGATTTTTTTTCAAAGATATACAAAAACTGGATAAATAAACATGGGTATGATTAAATATGGATATTATAAGAATAGAAGTAAAGACTATATGAAAATAATAGATTCAAAGTTATGTTATGTTATGCAGGTTATATGGAATGAAAGAATAAATTAAATTATGTTTAATGGTAAATGGATTTTAGCAACAATATTAAGTAAAATCAGATAGTGGTTTTGTAAAAACGGATCTAATAAGGATGAACATTTTGCATGATTGTAAAGGAAATTATGAAAATGTCTAAACATACTTGTATATTAATATAGTTGTATATATGAAAATATTTGTAACTATGTAAATATTTTGTAAATAAGAGTTTTTTTTTATCATTTCACATGCTAGAGTGAGCCTGAGGGGTGTCACTAGTCTGGGAAAAATTTCAGGAAGGAGGAAGGATTAAACTTTGTTGGAGGTGGAACTTTTGGAGGGAGAATCAGAGACAGAATAAATCCTTGTTAAGGAGTTGTAAAGCAGAGGTCTGTACAGGGAAGTTTTAGACAATTTAATGAAAGAATGAGAACAAAGTAAAGGAGATGAGGAGAGCTAAAGCGGTGTGATAGATCAAGTGTTGCAGCAGCTGTTAGATAAGGAAGCTGGTAATGTGGTCAAGAAGCAGATTACAGATCCTGAAAGCACAAAGACAGTTTTGGGTGATGAGGTAATTAGTTTTAAGAATAAGCCTTTGCAATTTGGTATGAAACAAAACAAACAAACAAAAAGTAAAGGAACAAGAAGCAGTGTACACAGGTAGAGGAGGAGCAGAGGGGCAGCAGCATCAGAAAAACAGACTGGTGGTAACAACAGGAAGTAAAACCAAGGTGTCTATTGATAGATATGGCATTATAAATAGTATGATATTACCATTATGATTTACTTTTAAGAGACATGTCAGAAGGTCTCTGAGAAGTAGCATATAAAACATTTTTAGGTTTATAAAACTTTATAGGTAAAATAGAAACATACCACCTTTGAAAGATTTAGTTATTCAAAACATTGGTTTACACTTAAAAAGAAAATAGATTGTACAATGCACAACTTCATAAATAGAGGCAGTTGATCTTTATATTTTTTTTACTTATAAAATGAGATAAAGTACATGACAAAGAAAACATCAGAAGAAACATTAACAAAACTGGTGCAGGCTATACACAAGGGCCAATAACTCAAGTATTATATGGTCTCAAAGAGGTGTTCCCAGTGGGAGGGGATGTGCATCAAGGTTCAGCTGTGAGCTCACTGCTCTTCATACTTCTGCTAGACTATATTAGCAAACAGATCAGAGGTGACCGAGCAACAAATATGCAGACGATATGGCATTACAGGCAAACTCTGAGCAAGTTCTTCTGCAAAGGATAGGGGAATGAAATACATGAAGGCATTATGGGTGAAATTCAGTACAAGATAAGTAATGACAGCAATGTGGAGGGTCAGAAGAAGCCGAGAAATGAAAAAAAAGGAAGATAGTGGAATATATTTGCAGCTTTAAGTATCTGGGAGAAGTGGCTGAGAAGTGAAGCCTGAATATGGAAGTCAAAGCTTGAATCAGAGGGGCTGCTGGACATTGACTCAGAGTGTCAGAGGTAGTTATGACAGAACAATACCATAGAAGCTGAAAAGTAAGGTGTGCAAAACAGTAGTATGATCGGTACTAATGAAAGGTGCACAAAACTGGGCAGTGAAGATAGACAAGTTGAGGAAGACTGTTGAACAAAAAATGGTCTAACAGTATATCTGTAGATTCTATAGTTTTCAAGATATGACAATTTGTGAATATTTGGCAAAAAAATATATGTTTGGGTTTGAGTGCATTATATTATAGTATTATGGAAAGACTATGAATGCATTGACTGTTATCACTGCAAAGAAGTCTTCTTACTATTGGCATTGCTATTTGTACAGTTAATTGTTTTATTGTTCACAGAATATCTTTTGCTTTTTAAGTTTATTTTTCAGAAAGTGCACTGAAATGCTAATGTGTGGAAGGCGCTAGAGGTGTGCACTTCCATACCACATATGTTTTAATGATGTCAAATATAAACTTTGAACAACAAAGAATAAATGACTTGGTAAAGTAAAATTCTAGTTTTGTGAAAAATACTGTTTGCATTTTTTCAGTTAAATCTGCTGTTAATTTTTTTTGTATAAGAAAAATATCACTGCTCACTTCGGAGCAAATCATAAAATGTAGGTTAAGAAGTAGTAACTGATGAATCCCAATATTTTAATCAGTTTTTAATTGTTTTGATGATTAATTTTTAAATACCATTAGTCAAAATGCTTAACTGTAGGTGATCCCTGTAAAGTGGCCACTGGCTCTGTTATAAATCAATAAACATTGCTACTTACTTTAGCTGCAATGACAAATATAGTCAAATACTGTGCACAATTCCAAAAGACTTGTCCTCAGTGTAAGTGACCACATATGTGAGAGTACGTCTTTTGGAGTCCGGCTACCAGTGTATACCTGTTTATAGATAGGCCTTGCATTGAAGAAAATCACTTATACTGAGAACAATTATTTTAGAATTTGGCCCAGTATGCAATTTCTGGTGCCCATTTAGAATTATATAATTTATGACATGATGTACTAAATTGTAATATATAAATTCAAAGCCCTAGGTCAGCTCAATCAGCACACAATAAGTAAAATGATTATCATGCATAGAGGCAAGAAATGAGTAAAAAACTCAGTGTCACTGAAGGTGTTGTAAGTCATTCTATACCTGTTATAAATTAACACCAGAGCAATATTAAACAAAGTGGTTGAGAGCAACAGTTTTGCATTAGAAAAGAAACTAGTTTGTAATGATTCTCGGTTGGAATGCCTTCTGTGCGGTGTCTGCATGTTCTCCCCGCGGTCAGGTGATGTTTAAAGACATGCAGGCATGAATGGGTGTGCCTTCTTTGAAGGTTGGGCATTGGGCTGACAACTCGGCACAGTAAAAATCTACTGCCAATCATTAGTGGACCGGAGTTCCACTGTGGTGACCCCTAACTGGGAAAAGCCGAAAGATATTACTATACTTGATAGGAGAGATTTGTCTGTTTTCGGCGCAAGAATTATGCTTATTCACTGCCAGGTTTTGAATTTAGCTATAATGTAAATACATACGGATAAGGTGAAGATGTTGTAAAATGAGTTGCAAGACAGGATTATAGTCAGCAGCTATTTCTTGTAAACTATGAAGAAAATTTTTTTTCTTTTTAACTAATCATTCATTTACATTGAGTCGTTAGGCTTAGTTTGGATTTCTTAACTTTAGAAAGCATGGATTAAGACAGGAAAATAAACCTTATGCTCATTCATTTCTTTCTCAGACTAAGTAGCTTTGTTGCAAATGTCTGTCAGGAAAAAAAAAAAAAACTTTAGTTGCTAAAAAGCACCACAGGAGTAACAGGCTATAATACAGCTGTATGTATAAATATGCTATAAACTAATCCTTGGGTTGAAAGGTTGCAAGAGAGTTGTCATCTAGAAGTAGATGGTATTTGTCATGTGCAGTTTAGCAGTTTTATTGAGCAACCATTGGAGAGACAAACATGTGAGCCATGTAAGAGGAAAAAGAGGATGAGTTGGGAGTAAAAAGAGCTTAAGAAGGCAATATAGTAGTGTGTGTGTGTGTGTGTGTGTGTGTGTGTGTGTGTGTGTGTGCGTGTGTGTGTGTGTGTGTGTGTGTGTGCGCATTTGTGTGTCTGTCTGCGTAAGTCTCTGTATTTGTGCTTTTCTGAACCTACAAAGGACTAGATGTGGCTGAAATAATCAAAGTCAGAAGGATAGGAGAAGGGCATAAGTCTAGAGAGTCACAAAAGAAGCAAGCAGGAATTATAGAAAGAGCCATCATAGACATACAAGGTACTTGGAGGTGGATAGACCAGGGCAAGCAAGAATGCACCCAGGAGGAGAAAGGCAGGAGATGAGTAATGAAGAACAAGGGGCATAGGACATCCAAAGATTAATCTGATGCACAGATATTCATGCAAGTAGGGATGGATAGAAACTTAGAGGCAAGAGCTGAGTCAGGAGAAGACAAAAATGAAATCGTCGAGACATGGGGCCTACTAAATGGACAGAGAAGAAGAAGGATTAACAGGAATAAGAGCAGAAGGGAAAAAAAGGAGCAGTGGATGAAGAGAATTAGATGAGACAGAACTGCATTAGTTAACAGCAGGAAAACTTGCTTGTAGAGTACAGAAATGGTGGGTAAAGGATCAACATTAATGCAGAGAGAAAAGCAGCTGGCAAGGGCAAAGAAGAAAGACTGTAGATCTGTAACTGGTATAGAAACATATGCATATTAAAGATGAAGTGGCAAAAGGCAGGAAGATAAGCAGGAGAGAAGGGCCTGTTCTGGGAAGGTAAAGGAAAGAAAAAGTTAGTTACTTGAGACTTACTCACTAAGGAGAGTTAGAGCCTTACCCATCAAGAAAGGAAAAAACAAGTTGCAGTGTAAACTGATTTAGAGCTTGACCTATGTAATGCATATTAGGAGTTTCCCAAGCTAGTCATAGATGGGGAGTGATTTGTCCTAAGGTACACAGAAACAGCAATCACTTGTCAAAGGAAAACCCTAAGATGCAGCACGTATGGAAAGGGAGGTGACAGACAAATGAAAAAACAAAGGCGTACATTAAACATTGCCAGAGTTGCAACTTGCATAGGCACTCAAGGCATCAAGGAAGGAAAAGACAAGGGAGTATCATAGCTGGCCATGGTAGCACACAGTGATAAGGGATTTGGGCTAGAAAGGGGTTAGGAAGACATAGAACAACTCTGTCTTGGACAGTCTCCATCTTGGCCATATTGGATGATGTAGAAAGCCAGAATGAAAACATATATTTCCAGGAATGTGGCTTTAAATTAATATAGCCTGGAGGAGGGTGTCATAGAAGCACAAGGCATGAAGTGGGAATATATTCACCATTTAGGTTGGAAGAGAAAAGGAACACAACATCCTGGCAGATAGGTTCAGTTCTAACTTTACCCCCCTCTCACCCCCTAAAGGGCCCATCTTTATACCGGAAGAATGCAAAGTTCCTGTAATCATGGCTGCACAGGTAAAAACTTCACTCTCCAAAACCAAGAACACAGCATCCATGGGACCTGACAACATCCCAGGCTGCCTTCTACGGAATGAACTGGCACCCCACCTAACTACCATGTTCAATCATAGCCTCACCTCAGGCTTTGTGCCCATTGAATGGCACACCGCAACAGTTATCCCACTCCACAAAGGGGGGGCCCTAACAGACCCCAGGAACTACCGCCCCATTAGCCTGACGAGCCTCATCTGCAAGGCCATGGAAAGTATCATCATGTAACTCATAAACAAAGACATTGGAGATCTCCAAACACTGGACCCCACACAGCTTGGGTTTGTAAAAGGCAGATCATGTCTCCTAAACCTGATAGACTTCTTTAAAGTAGTCACCAAAGCCATAGATGAGGGTAAGGTGGTTCACACAGCCTATCTAGATCTCGCCAAGGTGTTCGACACCATCCCCCACTCTGGAATTATAGATAAACTGACTAAACTAGGTAAATATCCCTATGTCACAAGATGGGTTGCCAACTGGTTACTGACAGAACCCACACCGTGAAAGTAGCAGAGTCCAAATCAGACTTCAGACCAGTGACAAATGGAGTACCACAGGGTCCAGTCCTGAGTCCTCTTCTGTTTGGTATCTACTTCTCTGAAGTACAGACTAACACAGAAGGTCTTTGGCTAACTAAATTCGCAGAAGACTGCAAACTAGGATCCATAATTGAAACTCCTAATGATGTGGACATCCTACAAAAGGGCCTCACTGAGACAGATGGCTAGTGTCAAAGACATGGTCTCAATCTCAACGTCAAAAAAGTGCATTGTCATCCCCTTTGGTAAAAACTCTGTACCCATGAACTACCACATAGGTGGTAGTCTACTTAACACCGAAAGTGTGATAAGAGACCTTGGGACACAGGTGGACAGTAGTCTCTCTTTTGATAATCACATCACCACAGTGCTCAGGAAATCCTTCTATGTGGCACACCTCATCACAAAAGGTTTCTCATCCAGAAAAAAAGAGGTTATTGTTCCCCTCTACTCATCACTCATTAGACCCATTATAGAGTACAACAGTCCTTTTGGTATGTCCCTCACAAGACATCTATAACAACTGGAAAGGCCACAAAAATACCTCACAAACAGGATTACTGGCCTCAAACAGATGCCTTACGCAGACCATCTCAAAAAACTCCAGCTTTACTCCATCGCATATTGCCTAGTTAGAGGTGATCTCTACCTAACATACAAAGCTATGTCAAACCCAGAGCTGTAGGACATGCTCCACTTAAAGAAATCCCAATCCCTCCGAGCTACATGTTCTAGGGACCTAAACCATGTCACCACAATAAACAGAACATGCTGGAGGGATAGATTCCTGTCCCAGATACTTCCCATACTCTGGAACAGACTACCTATCTATGTCAAACAGAGCACCTCATTAGTACTCTTCAAGAAAAATCTTGATGATTGGATGGGTAATAGGAAATTCACCCCTGGGATCACTTCTGTGGTTCTACTTGACAGGGGCACAGGAAAATTATTTTCTTGGGAGGCGAAAGCCAGGGTACCTTTTTGGCTAGGCTTGTATAGGCCCTAGGGCCAATTGCCTAGTACCTACCTATGAACCTATGAACCTATAAAACATAAAACATATATAAGTTGATGCAGGGCATGACTTTATGATAATACAATTAACTGTAAAGTGTCAAGAAAATAAAATGTATAAACTAAAAGTAGTAATGTAGGAGAGAAGAAAGGACATTGCAGGTATCAAAATTTGGGTCTATATTAGATGCTAGAAGTTACTGAACTTTGAATACGATATGGTCAACACCATATTGTCGAAGTCCAGTAACATCGAACACCTAATAAAAAACATTACAAAAAGTCTAAAAATAAACCTACTTGCTTTAAGCAGGAGGGCAAGCCCCCCTGCACCCCCACACCCCCCCGCTACTTAAATATTCCAACTCCGAGACTGCACTACATTGAAGTAAATGGAAATTTCCTCTTATGGAGATTTCCGTTTACCTCTTCGATGTTCTGCAGTTTTGCTGATTATGTGTCGACAATGTCAGATTCGACATTGTGAACATTCGCGATTCTGATATAGACCCCAAAAACCTTGAGTGAGTGATAACATGAGATGGATCATGGAGATTCCAATCTACATATTTTTTAAGAATTAAAAGCAGATGATTTAGGGTTCTATTAATGTACACAAGGGATGATACTATATCTTAGGTTTACATTAGTGAAGGAAGAATACCACATATGAAGCAGTTAAGGAAATGAAAAGAGTCAGAAACTAGTAAACAGGGGGGCTCTGCTGGCAGCTTGACAGAGTGTATCAAACCATGACTTATAACGAAAGGAATTTGTCAGATGGGGAAGGAAGAAGTAGAATAGAAGGAGGGAAATGTTAGGCTACTGGGGATCTGAACAAATAAGAAGATAATTTAATGATGCCAGGCTCCAAAATTGAGTTAACTGAGGATTTCAACCAGTAAAGTTGAGCTAGATTTAGTGACACTACATTCTGAATGATGCATTACAGGACCTCATCCGAAATAAAATGACAGGGTTGGTAGATGTCAAAGTGAAGGTTCTATTTGGCAATAGAGATCATTCCACTGTTTAGTTCACAGTTTGAAGAAGAGAAAAATATCAAAAGCAAAGAAACTAGTTTACCATTATTGTTTTGGGAGGGTAGTATGCTCATCTGTGGAGATTGTCAAATATGAGCTAAGTGACAGGAGAAGATTGTGAACATGTTATGGAACTTTAAAAGCAGTCTAAATGACTGGAAGGATAATCCCACATTCTCACTGGGTACATGTTGATAAAGTTACTTAATGTGTACATTGTCATTCTCCTACCAAGACGAGGTGGTGTAGATGAACAGCTCAATGTTCTACTTAGCCATGAGTCAATAAGGACCTATGAACCAATAGAAGCAATGCATTACTCAAGCCTATTAATTATAGCATGAAGAAAAGAAAAAAGCAGGAAAAAGAAAATGACAAAGCTGCCTACAAAGAAATGCGAGGGTAGAGATTAGGTTAAACAAAGGCGTTTTTAAAGGAAGCTAAAGGGTTAGTCCAAGCAAAGCTATTCAGCAATGTCGTGACTATCAACACTATGTTGAGGAGTACAATAAAAAAATTAAAAAATTAAAAGAGGTCCTTACTCAGATCCATGCATCTATGTCCAAGGGAAAAAAAGTGAAAGATGAAAGGGAGTTGGCAGTAGAGATCAATATGGAGAACAGATTTGTCCGATCTAATGAATAACTGAGGAAAGGATGTTGATCCATTTAAGGTGAGTAAGGATGAAGGTGACATCACAGAAGACATGAAATCATCACAAGTATTAAATGGATTCTTTGCCTAAGTCTCACAATAGGATGGAGATGGCAGGAATACCTTGCTTAAGCCTTATAAACTGGACAGAGAGTTGGAAGAGTGCCAAGTTATCAAACAGCTAGAAGAGAGTGAAGAGAGCAGTAGACAGACATCAGGACATTGAGGGAAATGATAGAAAGAAAACTGGTTCTTGGAAGGGAAGATAAAGAAGATTCTCAGTAATCCTGTCAGTGTGGTGCTAGCTTCCCTGAAATAAATCTTCATCAGGTCTCTTGTCAACATATAAGTGGCTAAAGACTGGAAGGCAGCAAGTATGGCCGTTTCTTACAAGGGATGGTGCAGGGAAAGTCCAGTGAACTGCAGGCTGATGAGCATAGCAGTACTGACAAGGCACGTCAAGCAAAAAATGTACTCAGCAATAACTAGCATTGGTTTAGTTGCCAGAATGATTAGTCATTCAGTCTAGCTAAGTTTTGTGGCTGTGTTACATGAAAAGCTAGTAATGAACTATGAGATGTTGAGGTGTATGTGACCTTTGTCACTCTCACACTGACAGTTGCTCAGAACTGCAGGGATGACATTGATAGATCTTTAGGAAAGGCAATACAACATGACTGCTAAGTTGAATACAAAAAGTTGAGCTAAGAAATATATTGTATAAATAAGTGAGACAAATAAAGGGCTATATTAAAACATGGTGCTATGCTCAGTGCATTTATATTGATATATCTGGGAAAAATTTGAGAAAAGATCAGGCTAATTGTAGATGATGTAAATATCAATGCAGCACTGGGAGATGGAGTGAGTATAACAAATCTGTATGGACTTGCAGAAAGAAAGCAGTTGAGGTTCATTGCAAACAAATACAAGGTACTCCACTTAAATCAATGCAATCCAGAAATTTAGTATCAGCTAAGCAGGTAGATTTGGTGATAAAAGAGTAGGGCAAAGACCTAGGTGTGGTGATAAAATAGGAGGGCAAAGACCCAGGTGTGATTATTATGAACAGACATAACAGGAACAACTTGACAGACCATGACATCATAAAAGAGAATGCTTGACTGCATTATTTGGGAGATAACTGGATAGGTAAAGTGGTAATGCTTTTACTCTGGCATGATGTGGTCAGGTTATATTATTACTACTGTGTGCATGTGTTTATGTGACACATAGAAGAGGACAAGAGAATACTGGAAGAATTCATCAGGAAGGCTTCTGTAATGATCTGTGAGATATAAGGGAAAAGGATATGATTATGAATTATAAGTGCTATGGGTCTTCTCTCTGGAAACCAGAAGGGCCAAACATGGTGTGATACTTGTGTGAAAGGTCCGGCTGAGGGAGATGTAAAGGGGTCACCTTGAGCCAAAAGAACAAG